>NC_057807.1:266329697-266572734 GCF_018294505.1 Triticum aestivum | reverse complement strand
TTTTTTTTGTTTTTTTTGAGGTTTTTGCCCGAGTTTTATTTTTCCGTGGCTTTATGGTCTGGAAACTGAAGAAGATGACCTCTTCTTTGCTTCGAGAGTGGCTTGTCATCCCCAAATCCTTCCCTAGACCTTTCCATTTCCATCTTGGCCCAAATCCCAATATTCTTTTTATTGGGAATATTCCTTTTCTATTAAAGGAATAACTCAATTTGCCCTAGGTTGTGAAGCAACCCATATTTCCCTCACTCCTAAAATTCCCAAATAATTCTCATAAATTGTTTGGATCATATCTTAATCAAATATGGCAAAACTTTTCATTGCCATGTTAAAAAATAATCCCCAAATAATTCATTTCCTATTCTGCCCTAAATGGCACATTGTGAAGCAAGTGATATTTTCCTTTGCTCAATTGACCTCAAACTCCTTGGACTTCCGGCATTGGGCAGGCGTCAGCCCCCATACATGGTCTTACGACTTTGCGGAGACCTGTGTTTTTGGTAAACAGTTGCCCGGGCCTGGTCACTGCGGTCCCCTTTTGTGAGGCGGACCCCTTCTCCCGAAGTTACGGGGCTATTTTGCCGAGTTCCTTAGAGAGAGTTGTCTCACGCCCCTATTTGCAAGATGGAACACCCGTTGATATGGTCTTCAATCCCTTAGGAGTACCCTCCCGAATGAATGTGGGGCAAATATTTGAAAGCTTGCTCGGATTAGCAGGGGATCTGCTAAAGAAACATTATAGAATAGCACCCTTTGATGAGAGATATGAGCAAGAGTCTTCAAGAAAACTTGTGTTTTCAGAATTATATGAAGCCAGTAAGGGTACAAAATGTCACAGGTTCAAATCCTGTCATCCCTACCTATTACTTCTTTCTTCTTTATAGGCAGTAGCGACGAGATCAATTAAAGTAAAGTGGGTATAACTTGAATTTGACCTCAAACTCCTTGGACATCTTTTCCTGTCCATATCATTGCCACATGCCAAAATGCAACCTCATTTGCCTTTATTAATGATTTTCCAAAGTTTCTGTCCAGAAAGAAGCTTTGTGAAGGAGGTACAAGCTAGGCATATCCAAATGAGTTGCCATTTATGCATGACCTCAATATAGTCATATAACAGCCCTCCACCCAAGTTGAGCTCATGTCACGCCTCCATGTGAGCTCATCTTCAGTTCTTAGTTTCTGTCCAAAATTTCATTCTGTGAAGCAAGTATAATTTATCTTGCTCCATTATGGTTGTAAATTTTTCTAGGCCTTCTATTATCCATATATCCTATCTCCACCCATTTTGGGCATATTTCATCAAGCCATTATTCCTCTAGAATTTTTGCAAGTTTCTGTCCAAAGGAAATGTTTGTGAAGCAAGTACCACTTTGGCTTGGCCAATTGGTATGAGACTTTTTGAGCATATTCATATGCCCAAATGACCCTGCCTTGCCCAATTTGAGATCAAGTTGACACTCCATGTGAGTGCATCATGTTGATCAAGTTTATGGACCATTTTGGTTAGTTGCAAAGCAACTATATTCCTTGGTCCATCTCCTGTAAAACTCCCTAGGGATGTAGTCCTTCCTACCCTAAACACCCCAGACATAACACTTGACACATAGTATCTCTCTATTGATCACACTAAGTTGATCAAGTTTGCAACAACAAACTTCAGAGGTTAATTGCCACTTAACCAGAGCATATTTAACCAAACTAAAACCTCAGTTGAAACCTCCCCTGGATGGACTAACTCCTAGACAACCTTTGCCAGCTTGGTGCCCCCTCGTGATGCCATTGATGGTGGTGACCACCGATTTGGCATGCAGTGTGCACGACTAGAAAGTCGTTTGTGCTCGGGCCCCTCCTCCTCTCATCGTTGATATGTCTCCAACATATCTATAATTTTTGATTGTTCCATGCTATTATATTACCCGTTTTGGATGTTTATGGGCTTTACTATACACTTTTATATCATTTTTGGGACTAACCTACTAACCGGAGGCCCATCCCAAATTGCTGTTTTTTTGCCTATTTTAGTGTTTCGAAGAAAAGGAATATCAAACGGAGTCCAAACGGAATGAAACCTTAGGGAGAGATATTTTTGGAACAAACACAATCTACGAGACTTGGAGTGGACGTCAAGAAGCAGCCGAGGCGGCCATGAGGGTGTGCTACCTCTTGAGCACTGCGTTGGATTTCCCCAAAGAGGAGAGGATGATGCAGCAAAGTAGCGTAAGTATTTCCCTCAGTTTTTGAGAACCAAGGTATCAATCCAGTAGGAGACCACGCACAAGTCCCTCGTACCTACACAAAACGATAGCTACTCGCAACCAACGCGATTAGGGGTTGTCAATCCCTTCACGGTCACTTACGAGAGTGAGATCTGATAGAGATGATAAATAATATTTTTGGTATTTTTGATAGATAGATGCAAAGTAAAAAGTAAAAGGCAAAGTAAAAACAAAGCAAGTAAATAAAGCGATAGAGATTGATATGATGAGAATAGACCCGGGGGCCATAGGTTTCACTAGTGGCTTCTCTCAAGAGCATAGATATTCTATGGTGGGTGAACAAATTACTGTTGAGCAATTGACAGAATTGAGCATAGTTATGAGCATATCTAGGTAAAGATCATGTATATAGGCATCACGTCCAAAACAAGTAGATCAAAACGATTCTGCATCTACTACTATTACTCCACTCATCGACCACTATCCAGCATGCATCTAGAGTATTAAGTTAAAAACAAAGTAACGCCTTAAGCAAGATGACATGATGTAGAGGGATAAATTCATGCAATATGATAAAAAACTCATCTTGTTATCCTCGATGGCAACAATACAATACGTGCCTTGCAACCCTTTCTGTCACTGGGTAAGGACACCGCAAGATTGAACCCAAAGCTAAGCACTTCTCCCATTGCAAGAACTACCAATCTAGTTGGCCAAACCAAAAAGGATAATTCGAAGAGACTTGTAAAGATAACTCAATCATACATAAAAGAATTCAGAGAAGAATCAAATATTTTCCATAGATAATATTGGATCATAAACCCACAATTCATCGCTCTCAACAAACACACCACAAAAAGAAGATTACATCGAATATATCTCCACGAGAGAGGGGGAGAACATTGTATTGAGATCCAGAAAGAGAGAATAAGCCATCTAGCTATTAGCTATGGGCCCGAAGGTCTGAAGTAAACTACTCACACTTCATCGGAGGGGCTATGGTGTTGATGTAGAAGCCCTCCGTGGTGGATGCCCCCTCCGGCGGAGCTCCAGAACAGGCCCCAAGATGGGATCTCGTGGATATAGAAGGTTGCGGCGGTGGAATTAGGTTTTTGGCTCCTGTTCTGATCGTTTGGGGATACGTAGGTATATATAGGAGGAAGGAGTACGTCAGTGGAGCAGCAGGGGGCGCCCTCCACCCTCGTGACCACCTCTGGCACTTCTTGGAGTAGGGTCCAAGTCTCCTGGATCACGTTCGGTGAGAAAATCACGTTCCCGAAGGTTTCATTCCGTTTGGACTCCGTTTGATATTCCGTTTCTTCGAAACACTGAAATAGGCAAAAAACAGCAATTCTGGGCTGGGGCTCCGGTTAATAGGTTAGTCCCAAAAATAATATAAAAGTGGAAAATAAAGCCCAATATAGTCCAAAACAGTAGATAAAGTAGCATGGAGCAATCAAAAATTATAGATACATTGGAGACGTATCAGGCATCCCCAAGCTTAATTCCTGCTCGTGCTCGAGTAGGTAAATGATAAAAAAGAATTTTTGATGCGGAGTGATACTTTGGCATAATTTCAATGTAAATCTTCTTAATTGTGATATGAATATTCAGATCCGAAAGATTCAAAACAAAAGTTCATATTGACACAAAAATAATAATACTTCAAGCATACTAATCAAAGCAATCATGTCTTCTCAAAATAACATGGCAAAAGAAAGTTCATCCCTACAAAATCATATAGTTAGGCTATGCTTCATTTTCGTCACACAAAGATGTTCCCAACTTCTATACCCCCGATGACAAGCCAAGCAATTGTTTCATACTTAAATAATCTCAAACTTTTTCAACCTTCACGCAATACATGAGCGTGAGCCATGGATATAGCACTATGGGTGGAATAGAATATGATTATGGGGATTGTGTGGAGAAGACAAAAAAGAGGAGAAAGTCTCACATGGACGAGGCTAATCAACGGGCTATGGAGATGCCCATCAATTGATGTCAACATGAGGAGTAGGGATTGCCATGCAACGGATGCACTAGAGCTATGAATGCTCAACAAAAGAAAACTAGTGGGTGTGCATCCAACTCGCTTGCTCATGAAGACCTAGGGCATTTGCGGAAGCCCATCGTAGGAATATACAAGCCAAGTTCTATAATGAAAGATTCCCACTAGTATAAAAGACAACTTATGAGACTCACTACATGAAGAACAAGGTGCTACTTTGAAGCACAATATGTGAGACTCACTACATGAGGAACAAGGTGCTACTTTGAAGCACAAGTGTGGAAAAGAGAGATAGTAGCATTGCCCTTTTCTTGTTTTTGGGCCTTTTTTTGGCCTTTCTCTTTTTTGGGAAATGCTCTAATAATGATGATCATCACACTTCTATTGATTACAACATAAGGATTACAACTCGAAACTTAGAACAAGATATGACTCTTTTTTGGGAAATGCTCTAATAATGATGATCATCACACTTCTATTGATTACAACATAAGGATTACAACTCGAAACTTAGAACAAGATATGACTCTATATGAATGCCAACTTCTATACCCCCGATGACAAGCCAAGCAATTGTTTCATACTTAAATAATCTCAAACTTTTTCAACCTTCACGCAATACATGAGCGTGAGCCATGGATATAGCACTATGGGTGGAATAGAATATGATTATGGGGATTGTGTGGAGAAGACAAAAAAGAGGAGAAAGTCTCACATGGACGAGGCTAATCAACGGGCTATGGAGATGCCCATCAATTGATGTCAACATGAGGAGTAGGGATTGCCATGCAACGGATGCACTAGAGCTATGAATGCTCAACAAAAGAAAACTAGTGGGTGTGCATCCAACTCGCTTGCTCATGAAGACCTAGGGCATTTGCGGAAGCCCATCGTAGGAATATACAAGCCAAGTTCTATAATGAAAGATTCCCACTAGTATAAAAGACAACTTATGAGACTCACTACATGAAGAACAAGGTGCTACTTTGAAGCACAATATGTGAGACTCACTACATGAGGAACAAGGTGCTACTTTGAAGCACAAGTGTGGAAAAGAGAGATAGTAGCATTGCCCTTTTCTTGTTTTTGGGCCTTTTTTTGGCCTTTCTCTTTTTTGGGAAATGCTCTAATAATGATGATCATCACACTTCTATTGATTACAACATAAGGATTACAACTCGAAACTTAGAACAAGATATGACTCTTTTTTGGGAAATGCTCTAATAATGATGATCATCACACTTCTATTGATTACAACATAAGGATTACAACTCGAAACTTAGAACAAGATATGACTCTATATGAATGCCAACTTCTATACCCCCGATGACAAGCCAAGCAATTGTTTCATACTTAAATAATCTCAAACTTTTTCAACCTTCACGCAATACATGAGCGTGAGCCATGGATATAGCACTATGGGTGGAATAGAATATGATTATGGGGATTGTGTGGAGAAGACAAAAAAGAGGAGAAAGTCTCACATGGACGAGGCTAATCAACGGGCTATGGAGATGCCCATCAATTGATGTCAACATGAGGAGTAGGGATTGCCATGCAACGGATGCACTAGAGCTATGAATGCTCAACAAAAGAAAACTAGTGGGTGTGCATCCAACTCGCTTGCTCATGAAGACCTAGGGCATTTGCGGAAGCCCATCGTAGGAATATACAAGCCAAGTTCTATAATGAAAGATTCCCACTAGTATAAAAGACAACTTATGAGACTCACTACATGAAGAACAAGGTGCTACTTTGAAGCACAATATGTGAGACTCACTACATGAGGAACAAGGTGCTACTTTGAAGCACAAGTGTGGAAAAAAGAGATAGTAGCATTGCCCTTTTCTTGTTTTTGGGCCTTTTTTTGGCCTTTCTCTTTTTTGGGAAATGCTCTAATAATGATGATCATCACACTTCTATTGATTACAACATAAGGATTACAACTCGAAACTTAGAACAAGATATGACTCTTTTTTGGGAAATGCTCTAATAATGATGATCATCACACTTCTATTGATTACAACATAAGGATTACAACTCGAAACTTAGAACAAGATATGACTCTATATGAATGCCTCCGGCGGTGTACCGGGATGGTGCAATGAATCAAGAGTGACATGTATGGAAAATAGTGCATGGTGGCCTTGCCACAAATACGATGTCAACTACATGATCATGCAATGGCAATATGACAAAAATAATGTATGTCATGATGATGATGGTGGAAGTTGCATGGCAATATATCTCGGAATGGCTATGAAAATGCCATAATAGGTAGGTATGGTGGCTGTTTTGAGGAAGATATAAGGAGGTTTATGTGTGATAGAGCGTATTGTATCACGGGGTTTGGATGCACCAGCGAAGTTTGCGCCAACTCTCAAGGTGAGAAAGGGCAATGCACGGTACCGAAGAGGCTAGCAAAGGCGGAAAGGTGAGAGTGCGTATAATCCATGGACTCAACATTAATCAAAATAACTCATATACTTATTGCAAAACTTTAGAAGTCATCAAAAATCAAGTACTACGCGCATGCTCCTAGGGGGATAGATTGGTAGGAAAAGACCATCGCTCGTCCCCGACCGCCACTCATAAGGATGCACAAGCCAGGTACACTTCATGTTTCAAATTTGTTACACAACTTTAACCATACGTGCATGCTACGGGACTTGCAAACTTCAACACAAGTATTTCTCAAATTCATAATCACCCAACTAGCACGACTTTGATATTATCACCTCCATATCTCAAAACAATTATCAAGTATCAAACTTATCTTAGTATTCAATTCACTCAAAAGAAAGTTTCACATATCTTGAATACCAAGTATATTAACATTAAGCAAATTACCATGCTATTAACGACTCTCAAAATAATTTAAGTGAAGCATGAGAGATCAATAGTTTCTTTAAAACACCACCATGCTCTAAAAGGTATAAGTGAAGCACTAGAGCAAAAATTATCACGCTCAAAAGATATAAGTGAAGTACTATGAGCAAAACTATCAAGCTCAAAAGATATAAGTGAAGCACATAGAGTATTCTAACAAATTCCAATTCATGTATGGCTCTCTCAAAAGGTGTGTACAGCAAGGATGATTGTGGTAGACTAACAAGCAAAGACACAAATAATACAAGACGCTCCAAGCAAAACACATATCATGTGGTGAATAAAAATATAGCTCCAAGTAAATTACTAATGGAAGTGGACGAAAGAGGGGATGCCTTCTGGGGCGTCCCCAAGCTTTGAATTTTGGTGTCCTTGGATTATCTTGGGGGTGCCATGGGCATCCCCAAGCTTAGGCTCTTGCCACTCCTTGTTCCATAATCCATCAAAAGAATTCACCCAAAACTTGAAAACTTCACAACACAAAACTCAACAGAAATCTCGTGAGCTCCGTTAGAGAAAGAAAACAAAGAACTACTTCAAGGTACTGTAATGAACTCATTCTTTATTTATTTTGGTGTTAAACCTACTGTATTACAACTTCTCTATGGATTATAAACTATTTTACTAGCCATAGATTCATCAAAATAAGCAAACAACACCCGTAAAACAGAATCTGTCAAAAACAGAACAGTCTGTAGTAATCTGTAACTAACGCAAACTTATGGAACTCTAAAAATTCTATAAAGATAGTAAGTCCTGTACAATTTGTTTATTGAACAGCAGAAAAAAGAATCAACGCAAAATCACGTTCCTGTGATTTAACAAAATTATATTTGTGCGCGCAAAGTTTCTGTTTTTCAGCAGAATCAAATGAACTATCATTGTAGGTTATCCTATAGGTTCTACTTGGCACAAACACTAATTAAAAGATAAAACCACATCAAACAGAAGCTAGATGGATTATTTATTCCTAAACAGAAGCAAAAACACAAAATAAAATTGGGCTGCCTCCGAACAAGCGCTATCGTTTAACGCCCCTAGCTAGGCATAAAAGCAAGGATAGATCTAAGTATTATCATCTTTAATTTTCAGTTTTTTAGCGGAGTCATGCTCGAATCCGGGGGGTTCTTCCCGCTTCCCTTCATACTCGGAAATTTTGAGATCTAAAGAATCCAACCGCTTATTAAAAAGAGTAATCAACATATTCATACGGTGAAGATTTCCGCTAACACTTTTAAGAGGCTCAAGAGACTTTTGTAAAAAATTTGTTACTTTGCAAATCTTCTCAAGCACTTGGGTTTCTTCCTGGGTAGGATGATATCCTCCCTTTTGGGGTAGTGTTCCCACTATTCCCTCTATAATTTCATGCGCAATACTGGGATCAATCTCAATGAAATTTCCCTTGGCCATGCAATCCAAGAGTTGTCTATACGTCATATTTAACCCAACATAAAAATTAAGAAGAAGAATTCTATAGTTCACCTCTAGGGTGCACTTATGATAAGATTCCATCATCCTATACCAAGCATCTTTTAAGTTTTCTCCTTGCCTTTGCTTGAAGTGAAGAACTTCAAACTCAGGAGACATAGGAGTGGATAAGGGATTAGACATAACGACAAGCAAGCAAACTAACACACGAGCAAACAGAAGGCAACGGAAAAAGGAAAACGGGAAAGAGAGGAGGAGATTGGGAAAGAGAGGGCGAATAAAACGGCAAGGGTGAAGTGGGGGAGAGGAAAACGAGAGGCAAATGGCAAATAATGTAATGCGAGAGATAGGGATTGCGATGGGTACTTGGTATTGTTGACTTGCTTGCGTGAGCCTCCCCGGCAACGGCGCCAAAAATTCTTCTTGCTACCTCCTGAGCACTGCGTTGGATTTCCCCGAAGAGGAGAGGATGGTGCAGCAAAGTAGCGTAAGTATTTCCCTTAGTTTTTGAGAACCAAGGTATCAATCCAGTAGAAGACCATGCACAAGTCCCTCATACCTACACAAAACGATAGCTACTCGCAACCAACGCGATTAGGGGTTGTCAATCCCTTCACGGTCACTTACGAGAGTGAGATCTGATAGAGATGATAAATAATATTTTTGGTATTTTGATAGATATATGCAAAGTAAAAAGTAAAAGGCAAAGTAAAAAACAAAGCAAGTAAATAAAGGGATAGAGATTTATATGATGAGAATAGACCCGGGGTCCATAGGTTTCACTAGTCGCTTCTCTCAAGAGCATAGATATTCTACGGTGGGTGAACAAATTACTGTTGAGCAATTGACATAACTGAGCATAGTTATGAGCATATCTAGGTAACGATCATGTATATAGGCATCACGTCCAAAACAAGTAGATTGAAACGATTCTGCATCTACTACTATTACTCCACTCATCGACCGCTATCCAGCATGCATCTAGAGTATTAAGTTAAAAACAAAGTAACGCCTTAAGCAAGATGACATGATGTAGAGGGATAAATTCATGCAATATGATAAAAAAAACCATCTTGTTATCCTTGATGGCAACAATACAATACGCGCCTTGCAACCCTTTCTGTCACTGGGTAAGGACACCGCAAGATTGAACCCAAAGCTAAGCACTTCTCCCATTGCAAGAACTACCAATCTAGTTGGCCAAACCAAAAAGGATAATTCGAAGAGACTTGCAAAGATAACTCAATCATACATAAAAGAATTCAGAGAAGAATCAAATATTTTCCATAGATAATACTGGATCATAAACCCACAATTCCTCAGTCTCAACAAACACACCACAAAAAGAAGATTACATCGAATAGATCTCCACGAGGGAGGGGGAGAACATTGTATTGAGATCCAAAAAGAGAGAAGAAGCCATCTAGCTACTAGCTATGGACCCGAAGGTCTGAAGTAAACTACTCACACTTCATCGGAGGGGCTATGGTGTTGATGTAGAAGCCCTCCATTGTGGATGCCCCCTCCAGCGGAGCTCCGGAACAGGCCCCAAGATGGGATCTCATGGATACAGAAGGTTGCGGCGGTGGAATTAGGTTTTTGGCTCCTGTTCTGATCGTTTGGGGATACGTAGGTATATATAGGAGGAAGGAGTACGTCGGTGGAGCAGCAGGGGGTCCATGAGGTAGGGGGCGCGCCCAGGGGGGCGCCCTCCACCCTCGTGACCGCCTATGGCACTTCTTGGAGTAGGGTCCAAGTCTCCTGGATCACGTTCGGTGAGAAAATCACGTTCCCGAAGGTTTCATTCTGTTTGGACTCCGTTTGATATTCCGTTTCTTTGAAACACTGAAATAGGCAAAAAAAAAGCAATTCTAGGCTGGGCCTCCGGTTAATAGGTTAGTCCCCAAAATAATATAAAAGTGGAAAGTAAAGCCCAATATAGTCCAAAACAATAGATAAAGTAGCATGGAGCAATCAAAAATTATACATACGTTGGAGACGTATCAGGGTTCAGGGCATGTCCTAGGGGGGTGGGCACGCCCCCCACCCTCGTGGTCCCCTCATGGCTCCACTGACCGACTTCCTTCGCCTATATATATCTACGTACCCCAAAAACATCCAAGAGCACCACAAAAACCTATTTCCACCGTCGCAACCTTCTGTACCCGTGAGATCCCATCTTGGAGCCTTTTCCGATGCTCCGCCGGAGTGGAATCGATCACAGAGGGCTTCTACATCATCGCCAAGGCCTCTCCGATGAGTTGTGAGTAGTTTACCAGGACCTTCGGGTCTTATTATCTAGATGGCTTCTTCTCTCTCCTTGAATCTCAATACAATGTTCTCCTCGATCTTCTTGGAGATCTATTCGATGTAACTCTTTTTGCGGTGTGTTTGTCGAGATCCATTGAATTGTGGGTTTATGATCAAGTTTATCTATGAGACATATTTGGATCTCCTCTGAATTCTTTTATGTATGATTGGTTATCTTTGCAAGTCTCTTCGAATTATCAGTTTGGTTTGGCCTACTAGATTGATCTTTCTTGCAATGGGAGAAGTGCTTAGCTTTAGGTTCAATCTTGCGGTGTCCTTTCCCAGTGACAACAGCGGCAACAAGGCACGTATTGTATTGTTGCCATCGAGGAAAAAAAGATGGGGTTTATATCATATTGCTTGAGTTTATCCCTCTACATCATGTCATCTTACCTAATGCGTTACTCTGTTCTTATGAACTTAATACTCTAGAAGCATGTTGGATAGCGGTCGATGTGTGGAGTAATAGTAGTAGATGCAAGCAGGAGTCAGTCTACTTGTCGTGGACGTGATGCCTATATACATGATCATGCCTAGATATTCTCATAACTATGCACTTTTCTATCAATTGCTGGACAGTAATTTGTTCACCCACCGTAATACTTATGCTATCTTAAGAGAAGCCACTAGTGAAACCTATGGCCCCCGGGTCTATTTTCCATCATATAAGTTTCCAATCTACTTTATTTTGCAATCTTTACTTTCTAATCTATATCATAAAAATACCAAAAATATTTATCTTATCTTATTATCTCTATCAGATCTCACTTTCGCAAGTGGCCGTGAAGGGATTGACAACCCCTTTATCACGTTGGTTGCGAGGTTCTTGTTTGTTTGTGTAGGTACGAGGGACTTGCGTGGAGCCTCCTATTGGATTGATACCTTGTTCTCAAAAACCGAGGGAAATACTTACGCTACTTTGCTGCATCACCCTTTCCTCTTCAAGGTAAAGCCAACGCAGTGCTCAAGAGGTAGCAAGAAAGATTTCTGGCACCGTTGCCGGGTATGTCTATGCACAAGTCAAGACATACCAAGTACCCATCACAAACCCTTATCCCTCTCATTACATTATTTGCCATTTGCCTCTTGTTTTCCTCTCCCCCACTTCACCTTTGCCTTTTCTTCGCCCCTCTTCCGTTCGATCTTGTGTTACCATGTGCCTTCTTTTTGCTTGCATCTTCGCTTGCTAAAAGTTTATGGATCCTCATCCCCTTGCTAATCTTTTTAAGATATCTAATTATGATGAACCGATTTCTAGTGATTTGAGTGCACTAGATTATCTTTATGAGGTTTTGCTTGAAATTCGTGAATCTGAAAATTGTGATGAAGAAATTTATGAAGAGATTCACGATAGTTTCTTGAATAAAAAGCATGATTGAAATGATTTTACTATAAATTCTCTTGATGTCAATTGTGCTAATAATATGCAAAACCCTAAGCTTGGGGATTCTAGTTTTGCTATGTCTACTACTTGTTGCAATGATCATGATTGGGGTGATTCTTCTTATGATCTTTAAAATTTATTTAAGACCCATGCTGAATATGAGATTGATAATAGTACTTGCAATAATATTGAAAGTGGGTTTGGAAGAGTGTCAACTTTAGATCCCACATATTTTAAGAATGTTCAATCTTATGGTATTTTTGATAAAAGTGGGTTTGGAGAGGTCATGACTTTAGTTAATGGTAATCCCACTATGTTGGAAGAGTGTCAATTTCGTATGCATGTGGATCGTGTTGAGAATATGTTATGTGATAGCTATTTTGTTGAATTTGCCTATGATCCTACATGTAATTATTATGAGAGAGGAAAATATGGTTGTAGAAATTTTCATGTTACTAAATTACCTCTCTTCATGTTGAGATTGCTATCATCCCTTTGTTCTTCCTTGCATATGCTAGTTTTTGCTTGCCTTGATAATTTGTTTGCTTACAAGATGCCTATGAATAGGAAGTATGTTAGACTTAGATGTGTTTTTCACATGCTACATGATGCTCTATTCGTGTTTCAATCGCTATCTTTCATATGAGCATCATCGAAATTATCAATGCCTAGCTAGGGGCGTTAAACGATCGCACTTGTTGGGAGGCAACCCAATTTTATTTTTGTTCTTTGCTTTTTGTTCCTGTTTAGTAATAAGTAATTCATCTAGCCTCTGGTTAGATGTGGTTTTATGTTTTAATTAGTGTTTGTGCCAAGTAGAACCTATAGGATTATCTTGGGTGATAGTTAATTTGATCTTGCTGAAAAACAGAAACTTCTGTGCGCACGAGAATAATTTTAATAAATCACAAAAACGTGATTTTCAGTTGATTCTTTTATGCAGTAGATTAACAGACAAATTGCCTAAGACTTCCTATTTTGGTAGGATTTTTAGAGTTCCATAAGAATTAGAAAGTTACAGATTGCTATAGACTATTCTGTTTTTGACAGATTCTGTTTTTCATGTGTTGTTTGCTTATTTTGATGAATCTATGGCTAGTATCGGGGGTATGAACCATAGAGAAGTTGGAATACAGTAGGTTTAACACTAATATAAATAAATAATTAGTTCATTACAGTACCTTAAGCGGTGGTTTTTCTTTCTTGCACTAACGGAGCTTATGAGATTTCCCGTTGAGTTTTGTGTTGTGAAGTTTTCAAGTCTTGGGTAAAGATTTGATGGACTATGGAATAAGGAGTGGCAAGAGCCTAAGCTTGGGGATGCCCATGGCACAACAAGATAATTCAAGGACAACCAAAAGCCTAAGCTTGGGGATGCCCCGGAAGGCATCCCCTCTTTTGTCTTCGTCTATCGGTAACTTTACTTGGAGCTATATTTTTATTCGCCACATGATATGTGTTTTGCTTGGAGCGTCTTGTATGATATGAGTCTTTGCTTTTTAGTTTACCACAATCATCCTTTCTGTACACACCTTTTGGGAGAGACATACATGATTTGGAATTTATTAGAATACTCTATGTGCTTCACTTATATCTTTTGAGCTAGACAGTTTTGCTCTAGTGCTTCACTTATATCTTTTTAGAGCACGGCGGTGGTTTTATTTTGTAGAAATTATTGATCTCTCATGCTTCACTTATATTATTTTGAGAGTCTTTTAGAACAGCATGGTATTTGCTATGGTTATAAAATTGGTTCTAATATGATGGGCATCCAAGTTGGGTATAATAAAAACTATCATAGAAAGTGCATTGAATACTATGATCAATTTGATGCTTGATGATTGTTTTGAGATATGAGGATGGTAATATTAGAGTCATGCTAGTTGGGTAGTTGTGAATTTGAGGAGTACTTGTGTTAAAGTTTGTGATTCCCGTAGCATGCACGTATAGTGAACCGTTATGTGATGAAGTTGGTGCATGATTTATTTGTTGATTGTCTTCCTTATGTGTGGAGGTCGGGATCACGCGATGGTTAACTCCTACCAACCCTTCCCCTAGGAGCATGCGTGTAGTACTTTGTTTTTTATCACTTGTTGATTTTTGCAATAAGTATATGAGTTCTTCATGACTAATGTGAGTCCATGGATTATACGCACTCTCACCCTTCCATCATTGCTAGCCTCTCTTGTGTCGCGCAACTTTCGCCGGTACCATAAACCCACCATTTACCTTCCTCAAAACAGCCACCATACCTACCTATTGTGGCATTTCCATAGCCATCTGATATATATTGCCATGCAACTTTCCACCATTCCGTTATTTATGACACGCATCACCATTGTCATATTGCTTTTGCATGATCATGTACTTGACATCGTATTTGTGGCAAAGCCACCATTCAAAATTCTTTCATACATGTAGCTCTTGATTCATTGCATATCCCGGTACACCGCCGGAAGCATTCACATAGAGTCATATTTTGTTCTAAGTATTGAGTTGTAATTCTTGAGTTGTAAGTAAATAAAAGTGTGATGATCTTCATTATTAGAGCATTGTCCCAAGTGAGGAAAGGATGCTGGAGACTATCACTACAAAAAAAAGACACATCCGTGACATTTTGGGCCGAACGAAATTTTTTTCCGTCATACTTATGACACTTCTATGATGATAATTGTGACAAAACCCGGTATCATCATAGATGTGGTGGGCTCCTACTTCTGTGACAAAAAATCATGACAGAAAATGGGCTTTTCATCCTGGCCGGGCCAGAGACGCAGCTGCATGACATTCTTTGGGCCGTCCATGACGGAAAAAACCGTGGTAGAAGCGAGGGCGAGGAAAATTTCGGCAAGTTCCCAGTTACGGTGGGTGGTCGGGGGCCGAGCGATGTGCGTTTCTCTCGTACACGTACGCGTGTGTGCGAGGCATTGGCTCTAACTGAACCCGAGCGAGGCGTTGGGCTCTAACTGAACCCGAGCGATTGCACTGCAGGCTACGCGTTACTGAACCCGAGCGATCGATCGATGGCTGTTAACTGAACCTGATCGAGCGATTCCTTCGCTACTGCTGCTAACTAAAGCCGATCGATGCTGCCTCTGGATGAACAGTGAGCATTTCGGGGGGGGGGGGGTTTGGATGAATAGTGAGTGGTGGGGGTGGATGAACAGGACCTCGTGGCGTTGCCTCTGGATGAACAGGACCCCGATTGATCAAGCTGGTTGGGGCTGGAGGAACAGGACCCCGTGGAGGGCTGGATGAACAGGATGACCCTGTGGAGGGCTGGATGAATAGTAGACGGTGGAGGGATGGATGAACAGTAGCCCATGGAGGGGTGGTTGAACAGGAGCCCGTGGAGAGGGGTGGTTGAACAGTAGCCGGTGGAGTAGCGCGTGGTGGAGACTAGATGAACAGTCGCAGGTGGAGGCTGGAGGAGGTCGACAGTGGATGAACAGTAGCCCATGGAGGCTGGAGGAGGTCGACGGTGGAGATGAACAGTATCCCGTGGAGTCCTGTTTTGCGGTACGCCACGCCCTTCCCGATGACAGGACCCCCATTTCGATCGTAGCACTCCAACACAATTCCGTTTCATCCGTTTTGCGGTACGCCACACCCCTCCGATCAACAGGACCCCCGTTTCGACCGTAGGAGGTCCGTTCCCTCCGTTTTCGGTATGCCAAACCCCTCCCGATGAACAAGATCCTGTTTCGAATGTGGCCGGTCGAACACAAGGCCGTTTCCTCCGTTCTGCGGTACGCCAGGCCTCGTTTCCATCGCCTGTTCCATCCAAGCCGGTTGGCTCCCACGCGTTCCGTTGCCTCTCGATGAACACGACGCATTCTATTGCCTCCTGATGAACACGATGCATTCTGTTGCCTCCCCATGAACACGACGATGACGCAGTTTCTCTGTTCTGACCCAGCCATGTACACGAGCCCTGGCCGTACGTATGCACGAGTAGGCGATCGAGACCCCGCCCATATGTACGTACGTGGCCGTATTTTCTTTATTGCACCCTGGCCGTTGTACGTACGTGTACATGCTACGTGCGTGCCTCTAGTACGACACGTGCGCGCCTCTATATAGACCAGTATGTACGTATATGTTGACGACCAGAATGACAACGCTACATACGCTTCGACCAGGTGGGTCCCGACTATCAGGCACTTCCTTGCATGCGAAGATGTAGCTGGTGGGTCCCAGCAGTCAGGGGGCGAATCTTTTTTTACCCGAACGCACTTCCTTGCGTGCGAAGGTGTAGCTGGTGGGTCCCAGCAGTCAGGGGGGAAACATTTTTTTCGCAAAATATGGTGGCCCGTTCGGTGGGTCCCTGCTGTCAGGTGGAGGAATAATTATTTTGTGCGTAATAAGGAGGCACTTCCTTGCGGCTGCCGTGGACCCAGCTGTCAACCTCTCCACATACAGTACTCTTCTGATGGAAGTCGGTCGTTGACCACACTGACCACGCCGCGCCGAGAGCACCACGGCGGTGGACGATGGCGAGGCCTAGGAAGGAGACGACACGGAGCCGGGGAAGATGCGGCAGTGGATGCCCACGCGAAGAGGAGTACGAGGGTTCACTGGTTCGGCTGCGGTGTGAGGCTGCCGTCGCCGCAGAATAACAGGGGGTGTGGGTGAGTAGAGGGATGGCCTGGCCAGCGGTGGGAGTAGTAGGGGGCGGTGAGGCCTCCGCGGCATCACAACTGGCCACGGGAGGCAGGAGCACGCGGCACGACCGGTGCTGGTTTGGGCGACTCGAGCAAGAAGACCAGAGGTTGAAGAAGCACTACGGCCGTTGGATGAACATCATACGGTAACAGGAGCTAGAATCGTTCATATTGACTAAGTTGACAAAGCCCTCTGTCCCTATCAACTTGGTAGGCCCACAAGTCAGCCTCCCACTATGTTGGGTTCCAGTTGGCAGGGGGAGTTTTCATTTTTTTGTGCGTAATAAGGAGGCACTTCCTTGCATGCGAAGATATCTGGTGGGTCCAACCTGTCAGCGGGGGGCACTTTTTTTCACGAAATACAGAGGCCCTTCCGGTGGGTCCCAGATGTCAGGTGGAGGAATCATTATTTTGCGCGTAATAAGGAGGCATTTCCTTGTGTGCGGTCGTTGACCCAGCTGTCAGCCTCTCCACGCACAATCTACTTCCGATGGTGTCGTTCGTTGACCACGTTGACCACGCCGTGCCGAGCGCATCCAAGGTGGTGGACAACAGCGAGGCCCTGGACATCAATGAGCCGGAGATGGGAAGACGGGGGATTAGAGTCGCAGACGGAGAGGTGTATGAGGGTTAATTGGTTCTAGTGCGGTGTGGTTCGGCAGTCGATGGAGAAGAACAGGAGGTATGGAGGGGTGGAGGGATGGCCTGGCCAACGGTGGAGTAGCGCTTCATAGCGAAGCGTGCTAAGCAGAGCTGCTAGCAGCAGGAGGCGGGAGGTGGTCCCGGCGGCGCTGGAGGAAGAAGACGAGAGATCGAAGATGGATGCCGGTCGTTGGATGTAAATCCAACGGCTAACATGTCAGAATCATTTGTTGACTAAATTGACAACGACTTGCGTTGGCTTCGACCTATTGGCCCACATTTCAGCCTCCAAAAATGTGGCACGTATTCAACCCATTTTTTCAGAATTTACAGTCTTTTTTTGCGCGGTAGAATTTACAGTCAATTTGATTTTTTTGAATTACAGTCCATTAGCTGGGCTGGGTGAACAAATAATGTAGCGTCCATGCGGCCCATTTATTTTATTTCCTAAAAAATTACAGGCCATTTGCACTTTCTCGAAATACACGATTTTGATGGGCTGATTCTAATTATAATGTTGGGTTGGGCCCGCAATGTTATCAAAAAAATAAAAAGGGGCTGAGCATTTTGTTATAAATATATTTAAATAATAAGTGATATTATTACATTCGTCCTTAAATCTTACCAAGCTTTTGTACACAATCACTAGGATTTTCGTGCCAAAACAATCCAGGATTTTATTGTTAAGAAATTATTTTTATAAGTTAATAAGATGTGGGATATTGTTTTCTTACATATGTAAGTATCTGTTAAATATATGATGACAATAAAAATAATATATATTAACATATAAAATAATTTAAATATATATAATATAGTTAGAAGGGAAACATAAGTTGGACCTGGCGTTCCTATTCTTATATAGAAAAATAGAATAGACTTCTGCGTTTTCTTCAAAAAAATAGATAAATTGGTCTGTCGATATTCAGGAAAAATAAAACCTCGGATGGGAGGTCCATAGGCCGATCGATACATGACGGCCCTCAGGAAAATACAAACAGGCCTATGGACCTCCCATCCGAGGTCGTGGGCTGCGCATGTTAAAAATGAAAGCCTAGACGGGGCAGCCCAAAACCCAGCTGATACTTGCTGCCCCAGTGATAATAAATGATACCTGCCAGCTCCCCAACTTTGTTGTGAATTTATCTCCTATAGTAACTACGTTGAAGCACCTAAAAAAATGTAACTATGTTGACAAACCCATGGGCCCCAATGTCAGTATAACATTAGGAGAAAGTATTTTTTCGATGAGGCACTTGCTTGCGTACGGCCATAGACCTGGTGGGTCCCGACTGTCCGCCTCTCCACGTACAGTCCTCTCTAGATTCCTCTCGTTTGTTCAGCATGTTCACAACGGCAGACAACAGCGTCGCAGCGAGCGCACAAAGGCACAGGAGGGGATCCGACCACCTGAGGAAGTGCCTTATTATTAACGAAACTACTGAACCAGCCTAGTGGCCAAGTGACACTACCCGACAGCTGTTCCGCCCGGGTTCGATTCCACCTGTGCAGGGAAAATATCTCCAATTTTTTTGCCTCTGCCTTTATTGACATGTGGGTCCCCATTGTCATCTACGCACACCACGTCCAACACTTGCCAAAACTTCATCCCTCGTTTTCTCTGTGTTTCGCACACTCGACATTGTGTGGGCATTTTGACTGTGCATCATACGAAGATGTGCTATGCATGAATGTTGATCAACATGATGTTAACTGGCTGGTAGTTCCATTTTCAACCATGAATAAAACTTCCAACATGATGTTAACCCTGTTTGAAAAGGCCGTGTTAATATAAATGCCCTGCCTCTGAAAGTTACAGTTTCTTATTTGAAACTGAACTTGCAGTTTCTTATCTGAAACTGAAAGTTGCAGTTTCTTCTCTGAGAATCACATTGTCTGCACTTTTATACTCCTATGAAACTACATTTTTTAAGTGCTAAAAATAGATCTCTAGAATTCATAAAATACTTCATATGCTCAATACTACAAATCTCAAATTCAAAAGACATTCATATCTAAAAGTACTCTCAAAATACACAACACAAAACACAATTAACAACCTGCAAATACTGAAAACCCTAAGCTCCTCCTGACAATTCACAACCCGCCCGACTATTGGGCCCGGGGGGCAGTCCCCTCCTATTCCTCGGTGCCAGACAGCCGCCTCGTGAGACGATGTGAACGGCGAGGGAGAGGATGGCGAGGAAGCATCGTAGGCCGAACTGCTTTTCTCCTCTTGCAGTTGGGTTCAGTCGATGAAGACTCCACCAGCTCGCTCTAGCAGAACACCCTCACAAACGGCACCCTGTAGATGCTCGATCCTTCAACCTCTGGTGGATGCTCCATCTGGGATCGATACTCCCACCACCGCTCCCTCATGATCGGATTCGGTGAATCTGTTTGCTCCATGGCCCAGAGGAGCAGCTCTATGTACTCCCGCGCGACTCCCTCTGGGAGTATCGCCGCCTTTTCGCTCTGTTGCAGATATTTGGCCATGGATGTCGCCGTCGCTGCTAGTTGGTCCTTGTTGTCA
This sequence comes from Triticum aestivum, assembly GCF_018294505.1. Lineage (NCBI taxonomy): Eukaryota > Viridiplantae > Streptophyta > Magnoliopsida > Poales > Poaceae > Triticum > Triticum aestivum. Next base: position 266,552,657 of record NC_057807.1, on the reverse strand, counting down.
AACCAAGACTATATCTCCAACATCCTAGCTAGCTTCACAGGGTCGCCGTATGCGATCCTCGCGTATCGGTTGTACTCCTCCATCGATCTACTTCTCCACAGCACCTTCACTCGCCGGCAGTGGTTTTTGAATGGAAGAGGAGAGGAGCAGCGCTGGTTTTGGATTAGAACGGGAGAGGAGCGACGTTGGTTTTGGACTGAACAAGAGAGAAGGGGCGGTGGTTTTGGAATGGAAGAGGAGAGGAGCGGCACTGGATTTAGATTGGAACAGGAGAGGAGCGGCGGTGGTTTAAGAGGAGAAGAGCGGAAGAGCAGCGCTGGTCTTGGAAGTATTTTTTTGTTGTTTTGCCTATTTTGGGTCAAAGTCTGACCATGTACTGTATTTGACAAGCAAAATGTGAATGCATGTCACCAAAAATTGTATCGTTTGGTTCGTATCTGAATGTACTTTCAAATTATATTATTTTTGCAACGGATAACATATATTTTATGTGCGAAAATCGTGGTCAATTTTGACCCAGAATAAATGGGAGACTAGTTAATGTGGGGTCGCTTTCTTAATTGAAGGGTAAATTGATTTTGATTTTGATCGAGTCACAGCGCGCCGGCCCTCTCGTCCAATCCTAAATCGCTGCCGCACGCTCCTCTCCCTCTTCTCCATTGCAAAACCACCTCCTCTCCTCTCCATCATCTCCATTCCAAAACCACCGTCTCACCTCTCCCACTTCTGATCTTCTCCATTGCAAAATCACCTCCTCTCCTCTCCATCATCTCCATTCCAAAACCACCGTCTCGCCTCTCCCTCTTCACTATTGCAAGACCATCTTCTTTCCTCCCATCTTCCAAAGCTAGCACCGGACCACTCAAAAGGACATCTATGGAGAGGATGCAACAGCAAATCAGGCAGATCACCAGCGGTGACCAGGCAAAGTTAGCCAGGTTGAAGGAGATCCTTACTTGGTTTGACAATGAGTGGGAGATTTCGAGGACGGTGCGGGCCATGTGGCAATGTATGCGGAAGAGCGAGACGACGGCGATGAGGGTGGCGATGTACATGTACTCCTCGGCGGCAGTCACGCTGCAGTCCTCCGAGTTCATCGAGTATCTCCTCTTGGTGATGGAGCAGACAGATTCGCCCGAGGCGATAGTCATGCGGAGGTGGTGGGCGTACAGGTCAAAGGTCGAGCACCCAGAGGATAACGAATCGATCGAGTATGGTGTGCCGTTCGTGAGGGTGCAGAGCCAGCCGGAGCCACAGGAGTATTCGTTCTCCCACCGCAAGAGGAGGTCGGATGGTGCGACGTCACTTCCCCGCCGTTCTCCACGGTTCCCTCAATGCTTGCCTCGTTTCAACGGCGGCGGTAGGGTTTAAGGTAAGCTTCGCACTAACCTAATCTTCCACCTACTCATGCTTACAATCAGTGTGACAGCTAATGAAAATCATGATTACAATCAGTCTCCGAGTACTACACCAATCACCCTAAAATAGCTCTGGACCTTTGGATCAAAGTTGTGACACAATGTACAAATAAAGAAAAATAGGTTGGTGCTTCTTTCAGAAAAGAGTACTCCCTAGAAAACTGCCAATATAAGCTACTAGTATTTGGTTAGAGGATTTGCTGTCGAGAAAGATCCGTCCATAGAGAGCGCCACACATCCCACTGGTGGTGGTGGATGCCAATGCATGCATGCAACATGATTGGTGTTGGTAATTTTTACTCGGCACACCTCGCACTCTGCATATATGCCGGTTCCATACGTACATTTGTGCGGTTCCACCAAAATGCAGCTGATTAACCCTGTTTGCACAGATAATGAAAAAGCGTGATTACATTATAGTGGCACTAGTTGATGAAACACACAAAATAAATAGAAAAAAAATATTGCGATAGTATCATAGTATGCCATGCTGCGAGGGCGAGATGGGCCCTGCGACGTCTCATACGGTACGCCTCATACTGGAAATTGTCCCAAGTCTCCCAGATACACCTTTTGCCAGTGATGAACATCAGTGTACAGTGGTAGTACAAGGAGGCGCCTTGAGACATTCAAATCTCTATTTTTGTACATATCAACTAAAATTAAGCACCCCAGTTTGCAGAAACGCTTAAAAATTAACAATGGGACTAGTTGATGAAACATACATTAACAAAGAGAAGCACTTTCTTTATCTACATTGGAAATGAAATCATAGAGAGGACACTCGCTCTATTTTAACTATATTATTACTTCATTTTATCAATGACACTAGGGTCGAGCAGGTGGCAAACGAGGTGTACCATGCGTCGCAAGGATGGAGGCCGGGGATGCTTAGACTAGGATGCTGAAGCTGGCTCTTTCAGTCACCAACATGGATGATTCAATTCATGGGACCTTTTGGTGCAGTTCACCTAAAATGAAGCAATGTCCTGTGAGCTAGCAGCTTCTTCTTCAATTTTTTTAAGAAAAGGGCTCCAGCCCCGGTTCCATTTCCATCAGAAAACGAAACCCACAAAGCTTCTTCTTCATTAGTTGCAATAAAATTGAGCAACATCAAGGTTGGTTGTGAAGCTCCTGGAATGTTCAACTATAATTTGGATATCATTTGTGCAGTTCAACTAAGATCGAGCGTGAAATGTCTATCTCTGTTTGCACAAAAAAGGTGGAAAGGAGGGTGACTAACAAGTGATGAAACATGCATTACATAAGAGTGGCTCGGGGCAACAAACATCAGAACAGGATATCTGGGTTGGTCCCATTTTTGTTCGGTATAGCCACCTTATACAGTGTGAGGCTAGCAAATGTAGTGTTGGACTTACTCTGTTGACTTGTCCCCGAGTCCCCACTTTCTTTCCTTTTTCAACCAATAGATCGAGTTTATATTGAGTTTGTACTGCGTTTCCCTTTATTTCCCTATTAGACCTAGAGACCAGTTGGATAACCAGTCTCTGCTACTTTTCGCCCCCATTATTTCCTCTTTTGACCAAGTCCTAGATTCAGGTAAAAAATCCTCCCCCACCCCATCCCCTTTCTTCCTTGTCTGAACCAAGTAGTACTAGATTCGAGTGCATGAACTAGTTTTACCTCTTAAACGTAAAAAAATTAGGTGGTTTTCGAACAGCCGATCGATCCTATCTACGAGGGGGCCTGAGAAATAGTAAAAGATACAAATGCAGCGACGTCAGGAGCTCGGGAAGTAGAGCAAGGCCAGTTTCGAAGGAAGTTATACCTGATGGTCGTCGGGATGTCGCTAGGTGGGCGGCGGGAGTCCGGATCTGCCCACACTACGGCAACGAGGAAGAAGGGGTCGGAGGCCCTCCCTCGCCAGTGGTGCTTGGGAGAGAACGGCAAGGCAGGCTGATCGGGACGTGCCGGCAGTGGGTAAGAGCCATCTTCAAGGATGACCATGTGAACGTTGCACCATCTCACCTTCCCCAGCGGAGAGGATCCGGCTGGATCTGTGACCAGCAGTGAGCAGAGAGAGAGAGAGTGTGTGGCCGCATCTATCGTGTTTAGATCTAGAGAGGACGAGACAGTGTGAAGAGAGCAACACTAGCAAGCAAGCGCGGAGGCTCCTGCCTATATAGTGGAGTAGTACTAGTTTTCTTTTGTCTACCGGAGCCGGCTTGACCTCGTCAATGACTGTCGAGAAGTCTTCATGCACGTGGCTCAGAGGCGCAGTTGTCGTCATTTTGATCTGAAGCGCCGGATTATAACATATAACACAAAAAAATGCCACATGGCAAGAAATCATAACCTCACTGCCCAAAGGAGACAACATGAATCCCGACAGACAAACTAGACGAGGAACAAAGCTCAAATTAAAGATAAACTCGTAGAAAAGGGGTCCGTCGATAGATGTCCTAATTAACATAGCCGGCTTGACCTAGATGGAAGCCGAGTAGTCTTCGTGCATGTGCCCCCAATGACTAGCCCAACTCAGTTGTCACTGTTTAACCCTCGCAGTGATCCGAAGCACATGACACATAATTTTGCGAGATGACAAGAAACCTTGTTTTAGATTTCTCACCACAACTACAGCCATGTACAACACAGCCTGCACGATATGTAGACGATAGCCAATCCAGGCGTGTCTGCTGGAGTCTGGTAACATGCATGGACGAACTGATCTTCCGTGTCTTGCAGGGATCGTCCAGGCACCAACGTAGTACAACACTTCTCTAGTACTATCGCTCGTCTCCCTCTTCTATTAAGTCACCCAACTTGCGGGGCCAGGGAGTGTGCCTATGGTCGGTTCTCAATTGTGGTCCCACATGTGTGTGCAAACGCAATATGACACGCGTTCCATTTGGAGAGCAGCGTGCCAGACTGACCGACCGTCTAGGGTGCAACACGAATGCGACGGGCGTGCTGTATACTCCGTACTTGTGTACCGCCGTTTTCTAGAGGCTTTGCTCCATGGCGCAATCCATGGATACAAAATTAGTATACTGTACTATTTAAAAGTCGAGGGCGGGGCTTTTCCTGCGCGGTAGACGGGGCAGTTCCGCCTAGTCGGTTCGACAGAGACGCGAGAAGATGAGGGAGTAGGCTACTGCAAACGTAGGGCTATGTGATTTGACAGCGAGTTACTGCTGGACAGGTGGGGCTCCGTGATTTGACTTGCCATTATCATTTTAACTGCGGCGCTACGACCGGCGTGAGTCTCCCGATTCCTGACCACCTCCATACAGGTGCCTCTCCCAATGCTCCACCATGTAGTAGAGGCTGGCTCTTGCATGAGAGCCCACTTCTCCACTTTTTCCTTGCCTCTCTTTCCTTCACATAGGCAAAAATTCCATGTAAAGCACACTATTGTACTTACTTGCTCCTACAGGTGCTAAGCTTGCCACATAGGCATAAAGTCTGATGTGGCAAGTTAATCAAGAAGAGAGAGACTAGTTTGGTGACCCAAGGAAGAAATGGTGCTAAGCACGTGTACCTAGGTGAAAAGACAATTTTGAGTCTATATCTAATTAAATGAAGCAAACTTAGCAACAAAAAACTAATAAGCACACCATTTCATTGGAAGAGGTCACTCCTTGGCAAATGCAATAAATACTACTCATTGTGTCCCATAATATAAGAATGTTTTTGGCACTACACTAGTGTGAAAAACGTTCTTATTTTATGGGACGAAGGGAGTACGAAGAAAGAGATAGAGAGAAGTAAAAAAAGTACACTTATAGCCAACCTTATAGCTAACCTTGTTGTAGTATGAGTGACTAAGTGATGACTATGCATGACATGCCAACATCAGATAGGCTAATGTACCGTGTTAAATCTCCAAGGGCGCGACCGCGTGAGTGACGCGACGGTCGTGGTAGGCACGACCATGATACGGGCTGCTGGCAGCCCTTGGATCTGAGATCAAACGGTCGCATGCTAAGTTGCTGAAAATTTGCAGAATAACCCTCCAGGATAGGAACCCATAGGTCTAGAATCATGCCATGCAACCGTTTGATTCAGATCCAAGGGCTCTCGGAAGCCCGTATCATGGGAGAATGGAAAGCCACTACCCTGCCATTTGCACGCTGGCAGTTCGCTCCTACTCGTCCCCGCACGTCCTTTAATACTACGGTAGTTCGCTCCTAGTCGTCCCGTCCTTTCACATTACGACAGTTCCACTAATCCTAACCCTCCTCCCAAATCCATGGCGTCCCAAATCTCCATGATCGGCGGTGAGTACAAGGTTAGAACCATCACCGACGATGAGTTTGACGTCATCTACACCCGTTCTTCCGCGATGGTGAAAGGATGTCTTTCTCGCTTCAGATGCATGTTCGAAAACTCAGATGATGAGTGGGTCGCTGGGCTAGATGTTGAGTACACCACAGTCCTGGGACGAGAGAAGGATATAAAGGACAAAGAGAGGAAGAATCCTGCCATTATCCAGGTTTGCGTGCATGACTTATGCTTGGTCTACCACATATGCCATGCCGACATTGAATGCCTGGATTTTAAGAACTTCCTCGAGAGCAACCTAGTTAAATTCGTTACTGTAGACTTTACGAACAACGAAGAAGTCCTGGGTCGGATAGGCCTCGTTGTAGGCAACCCCTTCGACCTCCAAAAGAATCGGCTGCTGCCCTCAGGTGGCCAGCCTTCAATGCTGACCCTGGCAGGAGCCATGGTTCATCCTTCGTACAGAGAAACCTCCATACACGTTTCATCATTATGCATGGTAGCGGAATGTACTAGATATAGACCACATGCACTATGCTGCAATGGATGGCTACCTTTGTTTCAATATCTACAAGGGTTGGATGAAGAGCAAGGGCCAAGTGTGCGGTTCAAGCAAAGAAGTATCGGCCAAAAGGAAGAGGGACAAGGACGAAGTCGAGGACGTGGATGAGGACTCCGAGTAAGGTGGCAGTGTCGTTGCTCATGGTGGTTCTAATGTAGTGTCTACCGAAATAGTTGCAAATTTTAATTTCAGGTGTGCTTAATTTAATTTGAGGGGTGTGTTGTGCTGAGCCCCCAGCAGAACTATGTTATGTTTCTTCTCGCTACTTTAACTCTTCATTACGTACATACTAGTATTTCTTACATTTCATCTTTTAGTTGGTATAGTACTACCACTCGTTTCTTCACATTATATACGTATAATATATATGGCCAACATCATATAGCCAGCAGTTTAGTTGTCAAAGAATTTCAGGGTGCTTAGTTTTGTCAAAGAATTCCAGGATGCTTAGTTTTATTTGAGGGGTGGGTTGTGCTGGACACCATTATTGTGACTAGCCTTTTTAATACTACCTCAGTCCGGGTTTATTGGTCCCCATTGTATTTCGTGCCAAATTTTGACCATAGATTAAACTAACAAAATGTTCACGCATGTCACCAAGCATTATATTTTTGAAAATTATGTTCAAATACGAATCCAATGAGATAATTTTTCTTGACATGCATTAACATTTTGTTAGTTAAATCTTTAGTCAAAATTTGGCACAAACTACAAAGGGGACCTATAAACCATGACGGAGGTAGTAGTACTATATACATAATTTGGCGACGAGCGCTCTCTATATGTACCACCTTTTTTTTCATTTCAAGTTTTGCTCCATGGCGCAATCCATCGATACTACTACTGTACAAAAATATACATTTTTTAAAAGGCTAGAGGGCGGGGCAGTCTAGCTTGGTTGGTTTCACGAGAGGCGAGGGCCTTTGTGATTTGACGGCTCATTACTGCTGGAAGGCGGGGCCTTGTGATTTGACTGCTTGTATAAATGCGCTGACGACTTGAGGAGGAGCAAAGAACCGTGCGGTATACTCAAGTTTTCCACTGGAGTAGTACTATGACGGAGGAGCATGAAACACGGTAGCCCAGTGCCATATGGCGATAAAAAATGATCTAATTTGCTAGTCATCTCATTGTTAGCATTGTTCTATTCATTCCCTCAAAAAAAAGCATTGTTCTATTCATGCCTCGCAGAGAACATGACACGTGCGGCGAAACACTCGAAGCAAAAGATGAAAGACAATAGCAAAAGAAGAAGGAAGATTATCACCCCAAATGATCTAATTCGCCGCGGAGTCGTAACTGCTTCTTCATCTCCTCCACGACCTCCATCTCCTTGCGTGTCTCCTCCGCCATGTTCTTCATTCTGTCCATGACGCGGGATTTCTCGACGCGAGCCTTCATCATCTGTTTCACGGCCGCATTACGTACCTTGACAACAGCTGGGTGCTCGATGCAGAGCTTTGCCAACTCCTCCTTCTGTTCTATGATGAGGGCCTGCAGCATCTTCATCGAGGAACTACTATTCTCATGCAGCTTCTTCCAGCCGACGTTCTTCTCCTTCAACAGGTCGATCTCATGGCAGAGCTTCGCCTTGTCCTCCTAAAGTTGCAGGATTTCGCCAGTCGCCTTCTTCTTCGAGGCAATGCTCTTCTTTAGTAGCATCAGCAAGCCGGCGGTCAACTCCCCCTGCTTATTGAGCTCAGCGGGCATGTCGTCGAGGCTCTCCTTCAGCAGCTCCACCAAGCCTTGGATGAACTCCTTCTACTTATTGAGGTGCTTATTAAGCTGGTCGCGCATGCCGTCGAGGGATAACGACTCCAGCGCCGCCGGCTCGGCATGTTCGCCTCCGCGACTAGGGCACTCCTGGGAGCCATCGCCTGCACGTGAGAGATCTTTCGAGGTCTCTGCGTGGCGGCGAGCCCTCTCTTTTTTCCGTAGCCTTGGTTGCCACTCCCTTGTTACGAGTAGTTCTCGACCTAGAGCTCTGCTCACCGGCCATGGCAAGGACAGACAAAAAAGAAGCTGTAGGACCTTGAAGTATGTCTAGAGGGGGGGGGGGTGATTAGACTACTTGACCAATTAAAAACTTAACCTTTTCCCAATTTTAGAGTTTGGTAGATTTTAGCTATCTTAGGACAAGTCAAGCAATCATCACACAATTCAAGCAAGCATGCAAAGAGTATATAGGCAGCGGAAATTAAAGCGTGCAACTTGCAAGAAAGTAAAGGGAAGGGTTTGGAGGATTCAAACGCAATTGGAGACACAGATGTTTTTGGCATGGTTCCGATAGGTGGTGCTATCGTACATCCACGTTGATGGAGACTTCAACCCACGAAGGGTAACGGTTGCACGAGTCCACGAAGGGCTCCACCCACGAAGGGTCCACCAAGAAGCAACCTTGTCTATCCCACCATGGCCGTCGCTCACAAAGGACTTGCCTCACTAGCGGTAGATCTTCACGAAGTAGGCGATCTCCTTGCCCTTACAAACTCCTTGGTTCAACTCCACAATCTTGTCGGAGGCTCCCAAGTGACACCTAGCCAATCTAGGAGACACCACTCTCCAAGAAGTAACAAATGGTGCGTTGATGATGAACTCCTTGCTCTTGTGCTTCAAATGATAGTCTCCCCAACACTCAACTCTCTCTCATAGGTTTTGGATCTGGTGGAAAGAAGATTTGAGTGGAAAGCAACTTGGGCAAGGCTAGAGATCATGATTCATATGGTAGGAATGGAATATCTTGGCCTCAACACATGAGTAGGTGGTTCTCTCTCAGAAATGGTAAGTTGGAAGTGTAGGTTTGTTCTGATGGCTCTCTCCACGAATGAAGAGGAGGTGGAGGGGTATATATAGCCTCCACACAAAATCTAACCGTTACACACAATTTACCAAACTCGGTGGGACCAATTCAACAGACTCGGTCGGACCGATTTAGTAAACCTAGTGACCGTTAGTGATTTTCGATGGGACTGACATGCAACTTGGTGAGACTGATTCGATTAGGGTTAGGGTATAACGTGATCTCGGTAAGACCAATTACACAAACTCGGTGAGACCGATTTTGGTAATAACCTTTCCAGAGAGTTGGTCAGGTAAACTCGGTGGGACCGATTTGCTCTTTTCGGTGAGACTGAAATGTTACAAAAGGGAAACAGTGAGTTTACATTGCAATCTCGGTGGGACCGATCGCTCACTTCGGTTAGACCGAAACGTTACAAAGGGAAACAGAGAGATTACAATCCCATCTTGGTGAGACCGAGATCCCTATCGGTAAGACCGATTTGCTTAGGGTTTGTGGCAGTGGCTATGACTTTTGGAATCGGTGGCGCCGGATAGGAAGAATCGATGTGACCAATTTTGGCTTTGGGTTTAGGTCATTTGTGGATGTGAGAAAGTAGCTGAGGGTTTTGGAGCATATCACTAAGCACATGAAGCAAGAGGCTCATTAAGCAACACATCATCCCTCCTTGATAGTATTGGCTTTTCCTATAGACTCAATGTGATCTTGGATCACTAAAATATAAAACGAAGAGTCTTGAGCTTTTGAGCTTGAGCCAATCCTTTATCCTTAGTATTTTGAGGGATCCACTTTCATCATCCATGCCATGCCATTCATTGAGCTTTCCTGAAATAATAGTCTTGGAATAGCATTAGCTCAATGAGCTATATGTTGTTATGAATTACCAAAACCACCTAGGGATAGTTGCACTTTCAATCTCCCCCTTTTTGGTAATTGATGACAACATATAGATCAAAGCTTCGACAAATGATAATAAGATTTAACAACATCGTCGCTTTGAGAAGTATGTGATAAGCAAGAGCTCCCCCTAAATTTGTGCATAGTTTAAGATTTGCTTTGGACTGCAAATGCACAATGAATTAGGCTCATGGGTTACTCTTCCATGTCACATACATCTTGGTGGAGCGCTCAAAATAATAAAGATTGAACACATGCACTCATCACCAAGCAAAGTGAATGATCACATAGGATAGATAAGATAATATCATCAAACATGCATAAGTGTAGCTTATGATCAAACACATGATCATCAATGTCTCACAACATAGTATAGTATCTTAAGCAATCAAAAGCAAACAAGTTTTAACCACCAAATCAAAACAAGAGAGAACAAAAGCAACACACACTCTCTCTCTCGAAGCCTATGATCTATACATTTTTCTCCCCCTTTGGCAACAAGTTACCAAAAAGTTCATAGAAAATGCATAGTGCTAGATCGACTCTCAGGCTTGATCTTCAGGTGGTGGTGTCTGAATAACTCCAAGAATGAAAGCTTCAGTTGAAGTAGAGGGTTCTGGAGTTGATGCTGGAGCTGGTTGCACTGGAGCTGTAGGGGTTGTAGCTGGTGCAGAAGATGTTGCTCTGGTGTCTGTCACAGGCACTGCAACTGACCTCTGGGCTCTAGGCACTCTGGCAAACACATTAGTGGTAGTCTTGCCCTGCCTCTCCTGCATGTCATCCTGTAGCTGCTCTACAACTGACTGAATCTCAGTTACTTTGACATCAAGATCATGAAATTTGAGTTCCATGATTCTTTCCAAGCTCTCCTGATTCTGAGTGAGGGTGGCCAATCCCTTCTCAATCCTCAGTGTTGATGCTATTAATTAACCAAGCTGCTCTTGCTTGTTCTTCAAGAAATACTCAGATGCCTCCTCTTGTGTTGGCATCTTGGCAGCCTTCTCCTTCCTTGCCTTTTCCTTCTTCTCTTGAGCATGTACAGATGATGGATCATTCTCATTCATGAAAACCTCATTGTCCTCAAAGACTGTATAAAGTGGAAAATGTTCCTTATCCAATTGATATTTCCCTGTGCCCATCTTTGAGTTAATCAACTCCTGAATCTGAGGGGCATATCCACAGCTCCTCTTCTGATCTGCCGCAGTCCTCTTAATGGTTTCAATCATAAGGCTCATGACCTTAAACTTCTGTGGCACATCAAACAAATGCAACATGTTGATGGCATGCCCTCTGATCATGTTGTGGTCACCAGACTTAGGCAACAGAGTGTGCCTTAGGATCCAATTGATAGTTGGCAGCCCTGACAGAAGGAAGTGGACTGATCCAAACTTATGTGTCTCAACAGCTTTGTCTGGGATCTCCTTGTACATGTGTGCCATGGAATTGTGGTCCATCTTCTTCTTGGCATAAATATCCAGGTCATCTTCACTTTCCTTTGGGGCATTGATCATACTTGCCCATTCCTCAATAGTTGACTGGTACCTGGTGCCTTCTGACATCCAAACTATCCTCCCATCTGGATAGAAGTGTGCTGTGGAGTAGAATTGCATGATAAGTTCATTATTCCAGTTGGTGAGCTTTTGCCCAACAAAATCAGCAACTCCACAAGCAACAAAACTTTCTTGCACTCCAGGATAGTGCTCTTCATTGTCCTTTATGTAGGTCCAGTCGACCCACCTCATATCACATACTATGGACTTCTTATCCAACAAGATAGTCTCATAGAAGTCCTGTTGTTCCTTTGTATGGAACCTGTAATCAACATCAGTTCTTCTCCTTGAGGCTTATGGATCTTCCATCCTCCATATCCTCAACCCTGAGTCCTTCCTGATCCTCATGTCCTCAGCCACAGGATGGGCATCATTGTGGTCTGGTATCTTGGGCTTGAGCTTCCTTAGGACCCGTCCTTCTTCTTCTTCCTCATCAGCAACATTAGGCACTGGGGCCTTGTTCTTCTCAGCAGCTGGAATACTCCTGGTATTCCTCTTTGGTGCAAGCTTGGCCTTGGGGGCAGCTTTGGGTGCTTCCTTGGGCTTAGATGTTGCAGCCCCTGGTCTAATAGCATCACCCATAAGCTTTGGTGCCTTGGGTGCTGGTGTAGCAACCTCTTCTTCCTCTTCAGAGTCTCTACTCATTGAGGGCTTTCCAAGAACCTAGGCAGTTGTGGTTCTTGCTCTCTTCTTCTTCTTCTTGTCCTGACCAGCTTCATCCTCTGATTCAATGGTAAACTTCATTGTTTCTCCAGTGGGAACTTTCTTGGGTTTGGAAGATCTGACTTTCTTTTTAGGTGCCTCTTTGGGTTCAGTCTGTTCTGGCACTTGAGTGGACCTTCTGACCTTGGGCATAGGTGTCCTCTTGGCAGGAACCTTCTTATTGAGTCCAGGCTTTGTGCTATGTGCCGAGCCATACTCCTTCTTGAGTACTACTTTCTTGGAAGTAGCCTCATCCTCTTTAGCTCTATAGTCCTCATCTTTAGAGTCTGAAGTTCTTTTCCTCCTTTGCCTGGTAGCAGCCTTAGGCAGATTGCTAGGAGTCCTTCTGCTTCCTTCATCTGAAGTGCTTGAGGGACTAGTGCCCTCACTCATGTGAATCTGCTCTTCTGTCCTGTTCTGACTGTCACTCTAGTCTGACATGCTACAAACATTGACTGCTGACCCCGTGAAGAGTTATAGATGAGGTAGAATGGATGAGCATCACAAAATGCAGAGATTTTTGCAAAAGAATGATTCAAAAGTTCAGTTTTAGTTTTCCACAGAAAGCATTTCGGATCAACTGATTTTCAAACTCGGTGATACCGAAGCAGTTCTGGAACCTAAACTGATGAACTCGGTTGGATCGAGTCACAGTTCGGTGGCACCGAGACTGCTAGGGTTTCACAAAGTCCTAAAATCAGTCTCACCGATTAGCAATTCTCGGTCAGACCGAGAGTTACTAGTGCAATGGCATAAGCCAAATCGGTGGGACCGAGTTTTTCAACTCGGTGGGTCCGAGATGGTTTTGGCGGAAACCTAACCCTAAAATTTCGAATCTCATCTACTCTACGGATTGCATTGACTGGATAGGAGTGTTTCAATCGTGGCAAGAATCAATAAGAACACAATTTGCTAGGAATCGGACGAGGATAGCACAGTGATCGAGTCCATAACCTAGCTTGGTGATGAACTCGCTACAGTGGCAACGGCGGGGGCGAAATCTGTTGACGGTGACGGAGACCAGCGACAGGAGGCGGTTGGCGACGAGGAGACGATCCGGAGACCTGGGATGGCAGAGCAAGCTATTGCGCGGGCGAAGGGGTTTGGAGGAATTTCCAAATTTTTGCCCGTGACTATATATAGCCCGACCCTGTCGGTGTGACCAAGTGGAACAACTCGGTGGCACCGAGATGCATAACTGTGTACAGTTACAGCAACTCGGTGTGACCGAACAGTTCAAATCGGTTGCACCGAGATTGAAAACTTAGATCAACTTAATGATCTCGGTAGGACCGAAATGGAGGAATCGGTCAGACCGAGAATCACAAAGAAGTTTTGGAAGTTTAAGTCTATGACGAATCGGGGACTCCGAGTGCTCCTCACACAGAGTGGTTCGAATCTGACTTGATCAAATTTTGTGATGTAGAATGAATAGAGTTTGAGACGAGAAAAGCATAGATAGCTAGAGAAGGTTCTTAGGCATTCTTGTCCATCCACTTGGCAAAAAGAAAAGAAGCCAATCAATCAAAACAACAAGTGGATGTCCTTGAATGAGTAAAATATGCACCAACATGCTCACACAATAAGATGGCAAATGAAATATGTGGCAAAACATGCACAACCAATTCTAGCATCTATCAACCAATTGGCGATGACTAGGTCATCTATATATGAGTATATTGACTTAGGAGTCAAATGAGAACATTTGATCATAGGTCATACTCATCGTTTAAGCTCAAGTGGGGTTACCACTTTTACATAATGCATTGATGTGTTCACACCATTAGAGTTGCTTTGACTCAATTCTTAGAGTTAAGCTCCCCCTAGATGTGAGATCCCCCCTTAGAGGGATGACCTAACCTTGGGTTTTGCCGATGATGACTTCATGTAGGTGTTGAAGGAGTGGATGCTCAATGTTGATGTAGATCATTTGGAGCAATCCTTTGGAGTGAGTTACACTTTCAACTTACCTACATGGGTTAGTCCCACAAGGAACAAACAAGAATATCCATAGACATAGAGTGAAGCACACACAAGATGATGTCCATGAAATCATTAGGTTACCTTGTCCCTTGCCTGACCAACATGAGGGTTTGTGACTCCTTGAACTAGTGCAAGATGTGGAATTTGATTGCACTTGTTCTTGCCATAATGATATGAGTGAAGAATGTTGGCGGAGCCACCCTCAAGAACTCTCTAGTTCTTCTTCTTCGGGATCCACATCATCTTGATGGGAATCCTTGGAGTTGTAGTTGTACTTGATGAAGTAGAACTTGACGTAGTCTTGGGAACCCACTTGAACGAGGCCTTAGGTGCTTCTTCAAATGCATCAATCTCTTCTTGAAGCTTGTCCTTGCCTTTGTTCTTGTGGTCTTGTGGTGGGAGATAATCTTGGGCTTGTGTTCCCTTGAAGGAAGTAGGATCATACTTCTCTTGTTGAGGAACAAACTTTGTCTTGGGGTATTGATCTTCTTCCCACTCAACTCCATTGGCATTGAACTTTTCTTCAAAACCAACACCTTGATTATTCCGGTGCCTTCCTTGCTTGCGTACAATTTCCTCGAATTGCTTACTCCCGGCAAGGCTCTTGTAAACACCTTTCTCTATAATTCCCTTCAATAAGCTATTTTCTTGCTCAAGTGTAACTTGGCTAAGAGAATCATTAGTGGAATCAAGAGAACTACTAGAAGCAACAATATTGGATTTGATATTATTATTGTTACTACTAGAGGAAGTATCTTTCTTGTACATGTTACTAGACTTGACTTGAGGCATATAAGTAGATAAGAGTAAACGCTTGGCAATGTAAGAAGAACTTTTCTTACGGAGATCATCATTGATTGCCTTTAAGAACTCATGCTCTTGCTCAAGATTGAGCTTTTCAAAGCGTAACTTCTCATGAGCCCTTAAAAGTTCTTGATGATCTTCGAAGATAGTTTCATGAGCCAACTTAAGAGTGTTTAGTTCTTTAGTTAGAAGCTCAATCTTCTCCTTATCATTGTCATTCGTTTTATCTTGATTATCATGTTTAATTGACGTTTCATCATAGTATTCATCACTAGAGTTGTCAACAAGTAAATCATCATCCACAAGCAAGTCATCTTCATCACTATTGAAATCAACATACTCAGGATGTGTTACCTTTGGACCTTTGGCCATGAAGCATCTTCCAATTCCTTCATTTGGTGAATCAAATATGTCGTAGGAGTTGGTTGACACAAGTGCTAGACCGGCAACACCTTCATCTTGAGTATATTCGGAGTCAGAGTGATAGCTTCTCTCGGAGTGATTGTCGGAGTCGGAGCCGGATACCCATTCACCAACATGAGCTTGATGTCTTCGTTTTGTGTAGCTCCTTGATGACTTGTCCTTCCTTTCCGAATCCTTGCTTCTCCGTGAGGGTCTTCGTTCATAACGATCATCTCTACTCCTCCTCTCTCTTGGTGGTGATTCTTCTCTTTTGCTTCTTCTTCTTGGAGAATCTTCTCTTCTTTTGTAGGGTGCCGTACACTCATTGGAATAGTGTCCGGGTCTCCCACAATTGTAGCAATTGCGCTCTTGACTTGAAGATCTTTTGTCATGGTAAGACCTTGACTTGGAGCTTCTTTCTTTGCTTCTACTCTTGTAGAATTTGTTGAAGTTCTTCACCATTAAGCTCAATTATTCATTGAAGGTATGTTTCTCACTTGATGATGTGGGAGCTTCACTTGAGGCTTTGTAAGCACCACTTGACTTGTTGTGAAGTTCCTCCTTATCCTTGAGTGACATCTCATGAGCAACAATTCTTCCAATGACTTCCGTTGGCTTGAGATCTTTGTAGTTTGGCATCATTTGGATCAATGTGCACACGGTATCATAATTTCCATCCAATGCTCTTAGTATCTTCTTGATGATGAATTTGTCGGTCATCTCTTCACTCCCTAAGCCGGCAATCTCATTTGTGATAAGAGCAAGCCTAGAGTACATTTCAGCGACACCTTCACCATCCTTCATTTTGAACTTGTCAAGCTGACTTTAGAGCACATCCAACTTGGATTCCTTGACGGATTTGGTACCTTCATGCATATCAATCAAAGTATCCCAAATTTCCTTTGCATTCTCAAGACGGCTGATTTTGCTGAATTCTTCGAGGCACAATCCGTTGAAGATGATATCACAAGCTTGAGCGTTGTATTGCAGCATCTTCAATTCTTCCGCATTAGCTTCACGGTTCGGCTCTCTCCCATCAAAGAATTCACCTTGCAAGCCAATACAAATGATTGCCCAAACGGCGGGGTTATGTTCGAGAATATGCATTTTCATCTTATGCTTCCAACTAGCAAAATTAGTACCATCAAAGTAAGGACCTCTACGGTGATAATTTCCCTCGCTAGACGCCATACTCTCCTAGGTTGTGAAACCAAGGCTATGACCACCAAAAGCTATGGAAATCAAAGCAAATGGAGACCAAAGCTCTGATACCACTTGTAGGACCTTGAAGTATGTCTAGAGGGGGGGGGTGATTAGACTACTTGACCAATTAAAAACTTAACCTTTTCCCAATTTTAGAGTTTGGTAGATTTTAGCTATCTTAGGACAAGTCAAGCAATCATCACACAATTCAAGCAAGCATGCAAAGAGTATATAGGCAGCGGAAATTAAAGCATGCAACTTGCAAGAATAAAGGGAAGGGTTTGGAGGATTCAAACGCAATTGGAGACACGGATGTTTTTGGCGTGGTTCTGATAGGTGGTGCTATCATACATCCACGTTGATGGAGACTTCAACCCATGAAGGGTAACGATTGCGCGAGTCCACGGAGGGCTCCACCCACGAAGGGTCCACGAAGAAGCAACCTTGTCTATCCCACCATGGCCGTCGCCCACGAAGAACTTGCCTCACTAACGGTAGATCTTCACGAAGTAGGTGATCTCCTTGCCCTTACAAACTCCTTGGTTCAACTCCACAATCTTGTCGGAGGCTCCCAAGTGACACCTAGCCAATCTAGGAGACACCACTCTCCAAGAAGTAACAAATGGTGCGTTGATGATGAACTCCTTGCTCTTGTGCTTCAAATGATAGTTTCCCCAACACTCAACTCTCTCTCATAGGTTTTGGATCTGGTGGAAAGAAGATTTGAGTGGAAAGCAACTTGGGGAAGGCTAGAGATCAAGATTCATATGGTAGGAATGGAATATCTTGGCCTCAACACATGAGTAGGTGGTTCTCTCTCAGAAATGGTAAGTTGGAAGTGTAGGTTTGTTCTGATGGCTCTCTCCATGAATGAAGAGGAGGTGGAGGGGTATATATAGCCTCCACACAAAATCTAACTGTTACACACAATTTACCAAACTCGGTGGGACCGATTCAACAGACTCGGTCGGACCGATTTAGTAAACCTAGTGACCGTTAGTGATTTTCGGTGGGACTGACATGCAACTCGGTGAGACCGATTCGGTTAGGGTTAGGGCATAACGTGATCTCGGTAAGACCGATTACACAAACTCGGCGAGACCGATTTTGGTAATAAGCTTTCCAGAGAGTTGGTCAGGTAAACTCGGTGGGACCGATTTGCTCTTTTCGGTGAGACCGAAATGTTACAAAAGGGAAACAGTGAGTTTACATTGCAATCTCGGTGGGACCGATCGCTCACTTCGGTTAGACCAAAATGTTACAAAGGGAAACAGAGAGATTACAATCCCATCTCGGTGAGACCGAGATCCCTATCGGTAAGACCGATTTGCTTAGGGTTTGTGGCAGTGGCTATGACCTTTGGAATCGGTGGCGCCGGATAGGAAGAATCGGTGTGACCGATTTTGGCTTTGGGTTTAGGTCATGTGTGGATGTGAGAAAGTAGCTGAGGGTTTTGGAGCATATCACTAAGTACATGAAGCAAGTGGCTCATTAAGCAACACCTCATCCCTCCTTGATAGTATTGGCTTTTCCTATAGACTCAATGTGATCTTGGATCACTAAAATATAAAATGAAGAGTCTTGAGCTTTTGAGCTTGAGCCAATCCTTTGTCCTTAGTATTTTGAGGGATCCACTTTCATCATCCATGCCATGCCATTCATTGAGCTTTCCTGAAATAATAGTCTTGGAATAGCATTAGCTCAATGAGCTATATGTTGTTGTGAATTACCAAAACCACATAGGGATAGTTGCACTTTCAGAAGCACTCATGAGGAGGAAAGGTAGAGTAATTTTCGGTTAGGTAGTTCCCCTTTTTATAACCTAAGTACTAGCACTAGTACTAATACCTACATAGTGGGAACACGTTCAGGTTTGGTACATACTAGTAGGTGTGAGCAGGCTTTCAAATGGGATGGGAACAAGGTAAAGATTAATTGATGGTTTTGGTTTCGAGGCCCGAAACGGCGCCCGATGAGTTTAGTAGAACATAAATTTGAAGTAGACTACACTGCTCAACTACGTAAATATTATGTTACTGTCAAAAATTGGCACAAAATACGAAGGAGAACAATGGAAGTACTACTAGCAACCCATGATTTAACTACTCGCATGCGCGCAGTGGAGTAGTAATGTCTTTCTTCCGCCCTCACGTCCACTCAATTTGCATGCACTGTATTAATTGACCATCAATGAAGTGAACGACTTTACACGCGTCAAATTATCACATGGGGTGGATCTTGGTACAAAATTGCGTCCGCCCGTGTACCCACGTGTGCGTGCGAGGGAATGAGTGCGTGCGTGGCGTGCGTGCACATTGTTGCTTTGTGCATGTACCGACAGTATGGCTCAGGGAGGACGAGTACATTCTTCTGGAACCAGCAGCACGTCACTGTGATCAATCCACACATGGAGGTCGTGACAACGCCTCCACATGTGCCACGTGGCTTCATGAATGTAGTGTGCCATTGGAATTCTAATTTACGTGTTTTGCACATACTCGAAGTACTAGTAAGGTACACGTGCATTGCACGCATCAGATTTTGCAACCAAATTATGAATAAATACCACACTATAGCATGTAAGCTCTGAGTCATATATGCCTGATGTAGACCTTCGTTTAATTCTTATAGTTCATCTCATTCAAAATCAATTAGTTTTTATAAAAAAGCTAGGGCCTCTTGGATTCGTAGGATTTCCAAAAGGCGGGAATAGGAAAAAGATTATAGTGGAATGTCGTCTTGAATCCTATAGGATTGTACGAGTGTTTGATTGTGCATAGAAAAAATGCAGAATCCTTTCAAAGAGGTTTGACTGGATGGGATGTTTCCTATGAAATCTAGTGCAAATGAATCATATGGAAAAATTCCTATGGTTTACAATCCTACGAATCAAACAACCAAGAGAGGAAAAATTCCTAAGGATTAGAATCCTCCAAAATTCCTTTGAGAATCCTTTGAATCAAAGAAGCCCTTAATCTATTTTATGATTCATGGAATTGTGCATTGTACAGCATGAAGTAAAAACAAATAATGGCAATTCAACTAGAAAAAAAGTTTGGCCAGTTATGATATGGAAGATTCTAGAACAAAAGAGAACCACTATTGTTTTGAGGTTTGTGCATTATGTTTAAGTTGAACCATGGAGTCTTCTAGATTTTACATGTGGCAAAATCCGGTGGGGGGCTAGAAGATGGTGCGAGGGGCCGAGTGGAGGGAGACTATGAAGGAATGCACAAGTGCGAGATCGATATTTAGAGAGAGGGGGCGAGACCGTGTGCTGTTGCGCGCAGTGGCGGAGCCATGAAAAATAAATGAGCTAGGGGGCCAAGCATTGCTAATCCTTTACAAGGAGGGTCAATTCATGAACTTAAACCATTTTTAGCAGCAATTATCTAATGATCACATTCATATTAGCCTCGATATATAGTGATGTTAGGGGGGGGGCAGGGCCCTTACTGCCCCTGTCTTCGCCATTGTGCACGCGTCTGAGAGATGAAGCGGAAGGCATGTATGATGAGACGGGGACGTTGGATATATAATTAATGTGGGTGTATTAGCTATATATGTTAATCCTATATAGGTAGGTATAGATTGATCGATGTGGACGTGGGAAAGAGGGTGAGACCTCACTGGATATATCGATTGATCAGTTTGTGTGGAAAACTATGAAAGACCTAGCTATATACACACATACATAGAGGAACATCAATCATTGCGCATGCACGCGTGAGAGATAAATAATGCCCGATATGATGGAGAGGGGGATGTGTGTGTGGGTGTGTGCCTTCATGGGAGACCGACCTGAAGAAAAAGATTGCATGTGTGTGATGGATAATGCCGACTGGTAGTGTGTGTGCGTGCATGCACGAGAGAAAGTTAGTGGTACAATTATAAATAGAAGATGACTGTGTGGGTGTAAAAGACTAGGTGAGGTCATAATCATTGTAAAATTGAATTCAAATATTTGAATAAGAGATCCTGATGTTTGAAACCCATGCATGCATGAATATAACGGAGATCTGCGCGATGTGGTTTGGAAACGAGCATGTTGTAATATATACACATTGAACAAGGTCAGACTGATTTGAATTTGAGATACCGATGGCAGACATCATTTGGCCACGTCGCATTCATGCATGGACACTCTATTCTAATTGGAGATGATGGGTGGCTTTCGCATCACATATATATATACCCCTATATATATTATATTTTATATTTTTATATTGTGTGCGGGTAACTTTAACTTTGAAAGATGGTCGTTGGATGAGGCGAATCCGATGGTCCAAAGATGGCAAATTTGAGCACTACCGGCTGTTGGATATCATCTAGATTCCACCAGATTTCGCCACATGTATAATCTAGAAGACTCCATGGTTGAACTTAAGCATAATGCACAAACATCAAAACACAAGCACTTCTTCTTTGTTCTAGAATCTTCCGTATCAGAATTGCCCAAATGTTTTTCTACATGATTTGCCATTATTTGTTTTTACTTTATGTCTTACAACACACAATTCCATGAATCTTAAAATAGATTAGCTTTCTTATAAAAACTAGATGATTTTGAATGAAATGAACTATAAGAATTAAACAAACATCTACATCATGCATATATGACTCAAAGCTTACATGCTATAATGTGGTATTTATTCATAATTTGGTTGCCAAATCTCATGCGTGCAATGCACGTGTACCTTACTCTAGTCTAAATGGTGTTTGTGTGTGTTGTGCATGTTGAGGTGCAAATTGTCTTTCTTTTGGGTACACGTTAAGCTTGTTCTCCCAAAATTTCAAGTCGCGCCTTGTTATGCCGAAAATTCAAGCTAGCGTCTCTGTCTATCGTGCTGCGAAACTCCCGCCTCTTCAACCCGCGCCTTGTTAGCCCGAAATATTTAAGATATATATTTGTCTCGTTGTGCTTCGACAACTCCCTCCATCTCAACCTGCGCCTTGCTATTCCGAAATTACAACGCGCGCGAAAACTCCCACCTCCTGTGAAATCCCGACACGTGAAATGCCCGTGGTACCCCTGAACCGAAAGAACCGCCTCAAATTGGTGGGGGTACTTTCGTCTACCCCACATTTCGGACAAGCGCGTCCCTAAGCCATGGTTCCCCACTGCCATCCTATCCGCCCACCCATTCGTACACCGAGGCCACAAAAACCCGTGACGAAGCCCCACACCCTGCTCCGTTCGCCACCCAGTCGGAGCCTCTTCCCCCACGACGTCGTCCACAGCAACACCTCGACGTCCCTCATCCACCGTACCGGATGAGGATCCGTCATCGATCTCGTCGTTGTTGTTGTAGACCGAAGGTGAAATGCCTTGCCTATCCATCACAAGACTCGAGTAGAGGTGAGTAGGAAATGAGATAAACAATACCAAGTTACCTTTTCCTAAAGTTGAGGATGTATCCCATTTCACTCAATGTGAGATGAAAGAATAGTGGAATTGGTACCGGACTTGTTCACTCACACCTATCAAGTAAAGCTTATGGTGTAGCTCGGTGAGGATAGTGGCACAAAAATTTGATGCAAAATGTTAACAAAAGTCAATAATGTTGAAAGAGATTCACAAATTTGCAAGTGAAACAAGTAGACCAATAACAAAGAATGGCACACGGAAACGCACACAGATAGATAGATGGGGTCGTGCAACCAAGGAATGAGCACCAAATGTGGAATCCACAGAAAACGCTTGTGTTGCACAACTCAAGAGAGACGCTAGCACGATTGCTCAATAGGCGGATACGACACTTGTGGACAACCTATAAGATGCAAAATGGATAAACTTTCTATCCCAAGTATGCTATGTATGTATGGTTCCCGGTGTTTCTCTCAAGATGATCCAAGATGATCGGATATGACAATCTTATGTGCAATGTGGTATGATGATATGGCACTTGCTTACAAGCTTCTTTGCTCTCTTTCTTTTGCTTAAAAGCTTTATTTCTTTTTTTTGTATGGCCACTTTTGCACAATGCACAAACCAAGATAGCAATTGTGTATATGCGGGAACAAACTCGTGACACAAGATATGATACCAATATATGCACCCCGATGATATGGTATGGATGCTATGGGAAGTATGATCACTAATGTGCACAAGTCACGTTGCCAGCAATACTTAAATGGCTAGTCTCGATAGGCAAGTAACGCAAAATGGGCTAGAGGTTATCAATGCAATTGCAAGGGGAATGTACAATGATGTCGTCGAGGTTACCGTCCTTGGCCATGAGGAGAGGCGGTGTGGCCGATGTCGACCCGTTCCTAGTTAGCCGAAACACCCTAGGAAATGGAAAAACCGCAAACTCAAAATCTCCAAAGGCAAATGTCAAATGGTGGTAGCGGAAAGTGGTGGTGGTTTGCACTTGGCAATGCGGAAGTGGAATGATTGGCTATACATGTGTCGTAGTTGAATTTGCCGTCCCTAAGTAGCCTAAACACCTTAGGAGACACAAGCCACAACTCAAACAAGCTCAAACAAAATTGGGTTAAGTTGGGTTGTCGGAAATGTATGGTGGACAAGGTTATGTGGAAGTGGAGGTGGTGGTTGATGAAGAAGCAACCATCCCTAAGTAGCTGAAACACCTTAGGAGACTCGAATCACTACTCAAGCAACCACTAATGCTATGGCAAGCAAAAATGGGTTAGGTGGGGGAAGTCGGTGGTGGTGTAGCGGATGATGTGGTGGAAGCCCTAGGCAAAGATGCCAAAATTCCAAAAATTTGATGGAGTCAAATGATATTGGTAGTATTTTTGTGTGATGGGGGATGTCAATAGCTTCAAAACGAGCTAAAGAACGTCAAAATAGGAGTTCGGATGAATTAGTCATGGGCAAAACAAAAATCAGCCGAAGTCTGAAACTACAGGTTACGAACGTCCGGAAATGGACGAATGTCCGGTGGCCGGATGCCCGGTGGGCTCGGAAATTAGCAAATTTCGTTCTGGAAAAGGATGCTGGATGTCCGATAAATAGAGGATGTCCGGTGGTTCCTGGGGCTCTAGACATCCGGTAAAGTGGCGGTCGTCCGGTGGTTCGGGTTCAACGCGGGATTTGAGCTCCGGGACGCAATTGTGGGCGGAATTTGGGGATTTTGGGGTCAAAATTGATGAAATATCGTGGATGGAAAGAGGGGAAACTTGGGGAAATACTAGATCCACTCAAAATCAAGCAAATCCACGGATCAAAATCAACAAAACATCATCAAACCAACAAATCACAAAAAAATTGGGGCTATTTTTGGTGGGTATTTTCAAAATTGGGTAAGAACACAACAAAATCAAGCTAGAAAAAGAGGGGTAGGGGCTGCAAATACGTGATCAACGTGGCTCATGATACCAAGATGATGTAGGGTAGAACCCTAGACGCCCGATCTTTCATGTTTGGAGGGAATCCTACGAAGAACACGATGAACACGGGGAAGACGGAGAGAAATGTCAGGACCCCGACTCAATGCCACATCGATCTAGCATGTAACACCTCATATCACTTTGCGGCCTCACGCACGGTATTCCCACGGGTGTCGCCTTACCTTTGCCCGGGACCGTTTGCGCCTTTTGGCACACGTATATGACAGTGTCGCTAGCATCCATATGATAAGGAGCCCGGGCTGACATGGCTAGTCGTAAACCCAAAGCGGCACAGACTTACAGGGACAGGCATCCATGACCCAGCATCGAACGTGTCGGTCATCAGCGAGTGAATCCAGGCTGTAGCACTGGGCTAGCAGGACTCCGGTGAACCGGGCTGTAGCGGGCTAACAGGACTCCGGTATTCACCGCGTGACATTTCCCCGAAGGGACAGACACAGGAACGAAGAAGGACACATGCCGGCCAGCCTAAGTGTTCCGGAGCAGTAGCAAGCTACCATGGCTCGGTGGAAACACTAGGAGACATTTCCCCGTAAGAGAGGCTACTAAAGATAAACAACTAGATGGTCAGATCCCACACATACCAAGCATTTCAATAACATACACACAATATGCTCGATATGTGCAAATACAACATGGCATCACAACATGACTCTATGACTCAAGTAATCTATTCAATAGGCTCCGAGGAGCGAGATATTACAAACATGGGTCTCATGACCCAACATTCAGAGCATACAAATCAAGCACAAGCGGAAGCTATCATGTCTGAGTACAGACATCTATAAATGAAAAAGGCTGAGAAGCCTGACTATCTACCAAATCCTGCCGAGGCACAAGATCGTAGCTGAGGTAACAAGCTAAACGTCGAAGACCACGCGGAAATACTAGTGAGACTGAAGTCTCTCTGCAAAAACATAAAATAGGCAAACGTGAGTACAAATGTACCCAGCAAGACTTACATCAGAACTATCTACATATGCATCATTATCAACAAAGGGATGGTGGGGTTTAACTGCAGCAAGCCAGCTTTGACTCGGTGGCTATCCTGAACTACGACTGCGAGTAACTTTTTTGAGGTGGCGCACACGAGTCCACATATTCACCATATCAATACACCACTATGGATCCGCTCCCGTCTCCCTACGAGAACGCCATCCATAGCACTCACGCTTATCTTGCGTATTTTAGAGTATCCACTTTCACTTGTCTATGAACTGATATAAGCAACCCAGAAGTCCTTTTCCGCGGACACGGCTATTCGAATAGATTAGGTTAACCCTGCAGGGGTGTACTTCTTCACACACGCTCTCACCACTTACCGCCGTTTACACGACATGTACTCGGCAACCTTCAAGCGGAAGCCCAACGTGGGTGTCGGCCACGACCTACCTAATCACCTAAGTCTCTAGTCCAGGTTTATCGCCTATTCGGGTTCCATCCATGAGGAGATCCGGCCGGAGTTTCGCTCACAGCCCCAAACGATGTGAACAGGGTTCCCGAGACACCAAACGGGCGCCCGGTACACCGTGCCACGTGCCTACCGCATCACAGCCCACCCCTACGGTCAGCGCTGCCCACGGCCTCCAGCATACTACAAACACCAGAAACTACTTGCAACTCCTGGACAGAGGACAAGGGTGATCAAGAAGCCGAGAGGGTCCATTGGTTTCGGGCCCAATGCGTGGTAGTAGCTGAATCATGGATCACAAACACAGAACTCAGTTCCTGAGGACGGCTGCAATGAGACAACCCACCATGTACTCCTACATGGCCTCTCACCGCTACCTTTACCAAATCGTGTTCACACACTTAGCTCACACACAGTAGGACAGGTTCACACGCCTCTGATTCATCCCCGATGAATCAGACCTGACTCAACTCTAAGCAATAGCAGGCATGACAAACAAACATGAATGAGTAGGCACATCAGGGCTCAAACAACTCCTACTCATGCTAGTGGGTTTCATCTATTTACTGTGGCAATGACAGGTCATGCAAAGGACAAAGGGGTTCAGCTACCGCAGCAAGTAACAGATGAATCGGTGTTGTCCTAATGCAGTAAAAGAGAGCAGGAGCGAGAGAGTAGGATTGTATCGGAATGAACAAGGGGGTTTTGCTTGCCTGGCACTTTTGAAGATAACATTGAGTCTTCATCAGTGTCAACGATCACATCATCGGTATCACGTCTATCGAGAGGGGACAAATACCGGCAACACAGAAGGGAACACAATCAATGCAATGCACAATATGATGCATGATCATGACATGGCAAAATGAATGTGTTTTGAGCCAATGCAACTAGCAACAGATTAAATGAAGTTGGTTTGAATACAAGATTCAAATTCAAACTCCATATGTGATTATTTAAATGCCCTTTATTTGATTTGTGCTAAACAGCAGCTATAAGTTGTTCTAACATGCATGAAAATGGTACAGATGGATTCCTTGAATTTTTCTGATAATTTTTCATATATAAATTATTTAATTTGGAGTTACGGTTAATTTTCTATGAATTTTAGAAGTTTATATTCATTTTCTGGAATTTCAGAATTAAATTAAATCCAGAAAACATTACTGCGTCAGCATGACGTTGGCATGACGTCAGCAAGTCAACAGGGGCCGGCTCGGGTCAAACCTGACGTGTGGGGTCCACACGTCAGTGACACAGGGGCTAATCCCGCGTTGACTCGGGCTTTGACCCGCTACGGGGCCCGCTGTCAGTGTCACAGGGTTAGTTAGCAGGGTCATTAGCCCCTAACGACGACGCCACGTCAGCACGCCGGAGACCAGCCGACGGCGACCACAGAACACGGCGGGGCACGCCGGACTTGCGCTAGAGGCGTCAGTTTGGCGCGCTGAGGGCACCAGGGGATGGCCCTTGCTCCCGCGCATCCAGAGGACCGAGTGGGAGGTCGTGGGGTCGCCGGAACTCATGCCGGCGACGAGCTTTGGCGGCGATGGTGTTCGGTGGTGCTCGGGCGCGTCGCTACGGTGCATCAGTGAGCAAATGGAGAGGCTGGGCAGCACCTGCTAGACATGGGGAGCACTAAGAGCAGCTCAGTGAGGCCAGGGGAGCACGGAGGCTATGCGTGCAGCAGCAATGGCGGACGGTGGCTTCGGTGCTCGTGGGGAACGGCGCTACGGCACGGAGGGGAGCATGCTGAGTTAGGGGAGAGGGTCAGTGACTCACGGCGATGACGAGGGGACGCTCGGCGAGGTCGGGGACGGTCCGGAGCCGGCGAATTTGACGAAGATGGCCGGCGGTCCCGAGGTTGAAGAAGGCATCGAGGGCGGTGTTGTGGCACGTCCGGGGCCTCGTGGCTCGTTGAGGAGGTAGAGGGAGGACCGGCGGAGCTTCCTGGGGCGTCGGTGAGCCGTGGGGTGGCCGGTAGCCACGGTGGCTCTCGTCGGTGGCGGCGGCTCCGTTCGGTCGCGGGAGGGGAAACAGAGGAGCGAGGGGGAGGGAGGTCCAGAGAGCGAGGGAGAAGTGAGAGGGGGTCGGGGCTGCGTGGCGTCGCGGGAGGGACCAGGGAAGGAGGAGGCAGCCAGGCAGGGAGGAGGTGGCCTCCTCGGCCGCGCGCGTGCGAGCACGCAGCTGCTCCCACTGGCAAGAGGAAGACGACAGGGGGGGGGAGTAGCGGTGGCGGGCTGGGCCGGTTCTGGTGGGCTGCACGGGTGAGGCCAGGTAAGTCCTTCTCTCTCTCTCTTTTATTTTTTTCTTCTGTTTTGTTTTATTTAATTTCGTTTTGCCACTGTTTTGAATTTTAAACAAATTCAAACAATGCCAAAAACTCCTCTGAATAATTTTATTTGGCTAGATGGACTTTTCCAAAAGCTCATAAAATATTTCAGGGGTATTTGAAATTATATTCTAATTATATGAATATAATTCAAATTCAAATAGCTAATGATTTAAATTCAAAGTCCCAAAAATAAATCCTTAAAAATGTTCAATATTTTGGTTGGGACCAGAACCCTTACCAAAAATTATCAAACATTTAAGAAGAGCCTTTTGGAGCAATGAATGAGATTTCTAGGGTTTTTGCCCCTCTTTTATTTAGGGTTTTGAGGCTTCCAATATTCCTCAATTCAAGTTTCAAAAATATAGACATGATGCACACATGAAGCTAGGCTAGAGCAATGCCAGAAGCTAGGGATGTGACAACTCACCCCCACTAAACAAGAATCTCGTCTCGAGATTCAAGCGTAGGGTAGGATGAAGGGGAAACGCAAACTAGTACAATCTTCACGATCCAGGGTGCACTTCAGTTGAACGTTGATTCATTCACCATCATTGTCTTGATGTCTTGTTTTGAGAAATCCTGCCAACATGACATGGAGGGAAGAAGGAGACTCTAGAAGGGTCGATCTTCTTGAAGATCGAACAACTCACGGAATGAGACATAGGACCATCTCTCGGGTTGAGACACGAGATACACATCAAGAGGGGTGGAAAGAAACGGATGACGAAGGTTCACTAGGTGGACAACAATTCCACACTTAAGAAGGTGGTAATCGGTTGTCAACGTAGCGAGGAGTTGAGTTGCCATGATACCACAACGAGACACCTTCGGAACCGTGACTCGTAGATATCTCCCCTTAAGTGGCAAAAGAATTACCTTTGATTCAGAGATCATTGAAACTCTTTATACCAGCTTAAGGCAAATCATAATCGATCATTTAGAGGGGTTCGGTAGAATGGCATACTCAAACTTGGATGATGTGGATTACCTTGTTGAAGACAACGTAATGGATGAATTTTGCTTATCACCGGAAATGGAAGAGACCCATGGTAGAATGGCACATTGGCGGTGCAAGCTGGGAACAAAATGCAAATGCTGGGAATGATTCTGGTAACTGGGGAAGAACCCAACAATAGAGAGTGAATTCACTGTTGGAGTGGTTATAGCATAACCGAGGAAATCTGGGGCAATCCCAGCTAGTGCCGATGATAAGACGTAGCGCTTGTGCGTGCTCTCAAGAACTTGAGCATTTCCACAATCATCAAGGTTTTATCAACAACCGCGTCAAGGGTGCTGACAACACAACATACTACCATGATGAATAGCGATGGACGATGCAGATGCGAAGGAGGATAACACTTTCTCAGATTTCACCTTAGCGAGGCCAAGCAAATAAAATCTGGATGATCGACCGAGAGACATTTAGCACTCCGCTTCTAATGTTCTCCTTGATGTGCTAGTATAACCCATTCATAGATATGGTTTGATATCTAAAACATCAAGTAAAAGGTCGGACTTCGGGAACACAAAAATCCATAGGGGCAACTAGGGAGTAAATCCTACGAAATCCCTAGGGGGGGGTGGCCAACTTCCTCAAACAAGATACTATAATAATAGGTCTACCGGATGGGTGTGTTGGCCACGACATCCACCTTACCGGTTATCGAGAGACCAATATTATAGTTCTTAGGGAAATGTTCCAACCATCATATCTGCCTGAGATTCAGCTCTGGTTGGTGTTAGGATATTCCAGGCTCATCGAGTCTTAGGAAGAAAAATGAAAGTTTGCAACACAAATCGACGAGATGACGTTGCGGGATTCTCGGGAGATGAACTACGATAGCAAGCTCCAAAACATGAGCTGGTTCTGCTACAAACATGTGAACACGTTGTCCCAGACAAGCATGACCACGTGGTAGTCTTATAATAAAACACTACCGAGTTCAGGAGGGGGAACCATCAACGAGGGTATCGAAGTTCTTTCATAAGTCCGGATTAGCTCTTATGAAGGAACTCCTTCTCCTTGAACAAATCAATCAGTGGCTTGGTGTGCTAGGGATACATATAGATTGAAGGTTGCAAGTCTTCAAACCACAGCATTCTTCGCACGTGTGCATGACTGATTTGGAATGATTCCAAAGAAAGCAACATTGACTTTCTCGAATCCACGGCGGCAACTTGCATCAGATGCACATGAATTAAAGGAAGTCACTACCTTCATCCAAACATATGCTTCATGAGCTAGCATGAACAAATGCTTTCAAAAGTTTCCAACACTAGCTTAATGTTCAGCAAAATTATGGAGAAGACAAGGATGTTGTCAATGGGCACAACAACAATTCATCTGGGTTTCCTTTTAAAAGGAATTCCATAGTTAAGTGAACAAGTGATAGCATTGGTCAGACCTAAAAGATATAATGGTGTATGCTCGAGGGATCAACCACGAATAAGACAACATTACGAGCATCGTTGGTACTGATTTGATTTGACGATAGCCCACACTCAAATCAAAGGATTGATAAGACAATAGGTCCAGCAACTGATCACAAGGACCAATCGATGAAGATATCATCTTTCTTCAACACACACTACACAAGAATATCCCTTTGGAACGAACTAAGTCAGACAAGCTTTTATCTTCCAACTCTCCAAGTTGTTGTCTAGCTTAACCAACTAGCTCAGGGATATCTAACACCGATTCTTGGAGAGAAGGTGGTTCACAAGAAACCAACTTGATCACGAACTCAACATAGCGGTCAGGTGACAACCCGGTAACACCTCCAAGAAGATATTTGGAAAGTCACGAACCACCGGTATGTTACTAAGCTCGAGAACAATCTTGCTTTTGAGGGCAAGACGATATGATCAAATGAGTGAGGACTTG
Source organism: Triticum aestivum (assembly GCF_018294505.1). Taxonomy (NCBI): domain Eukaryota; kingdom Viridiplantae; phylum Streptophyta; class Magnoliopsida; order Poales; family Poaceae; genus Triticum; species Triticum aestivum. The sequence continues at coordinate 266,522,084 of NC_057807.1, read as the reverse complement.
ACAAGATCCTAACTCATCAATCGAAGGGTGCACCGAAATAAGGACTAGGTAGCACGATCAGTCTTAGAAGGATGATTCGAAAACCAACATACTAAGAATGAAATTATTATCCTTTAACTACCAAGCAACAGAGTTGCTAGCAGTATTGATTTCACACATCACAATTCATTTGTCGGTATTCCGGTTGCATCAACACGAGGGCCGAGGAATGAACAGTGATGGCAAGAAGTATCACTGTACCAAGAGTTCATGGGATGGTGTGCAATTCCTATAACAATCTCGATATAAAATATGTAATACTCCAAGGTAGAGCAGAACCAAAAGCTGGATTGGCATTTGATCTGCGGAATACAACTACTTTGACCCAATCCTAGATATGGAAGAGGTACTGGAGTTTGTTTCTCCTAGTCATTCCGGAATAGAATGGCTTGACAGACCACAAGAGTCATAGGCATCGATGAACGAACGCACGCATACTCTTGACTATCAATTGATAGACGAGGGTCAGAATGCAACTAAAGAGAACAACTCAAAGGAACATATAACTTTCTGAGTTGTGGATGCATAGATTAGTATGTCGAACCAAGTTCAACATATTTCTTCCGGATAACCCATGCAGAAAGGTAGAACTGGCAGAGTCACGATTTATGAATGGAGAACTCCTCAAGAGTACTCTAATTGTGATTTTTTTTGATCCAATAAACATCTGCCATAAGTAGTTCATGGTATTTGGAAGAAGAAGATACCACGGACTTCAAGGACTATCGCAAAGGTTACTAATATCCTAAAGGCACTAGCAATTACTATCAACATGAAGTAGGTAGAGTGAATCTCGGGTTCAGAACCCAGGAGTAGAATACCTACTACTAAGTAGCATCACGGGATGCTTCCGAGAATAAAGGCCAGAATCTTCACACTAGGACACAAATCATGGCTAGACCACTAGATGATCCCCTAAGCACTTAGGGTCATAATAATAATTCCAACATATATGTCGAGGCAATAATTACCTCAACACACCGATTAGTGTGGTTAATCTGGCCCATGGGAACATCGGAAACAGAAGGAAGGGATTTGCAAATGCATCGGACTATTTAGAAACCTGGGATGACTCGGACAGCATAACGGCTATAATTGCTCAAAAAGATTTGAGACAATCACAAAAATGGTGGCATAACCACTCAGAAGCACAATATCAAGGTTCCGAGATCAACAATTAACATACGGAAGTAGTAGGAACTGAACTGAGACTTAAATCCAACAATCTTATAAGTCTACTGATTAGTAACACGTGATCCTAATAGAAAGAAGAGATAGCCTAGTTCTTAATCCCCGCAGGAAAGATAAGATGACTCAGATCAGAAGGGCATGAGGTATAAGGAGTAAAAAGAGCCTTACGTTCCATCCCACAATCAATTCCCTTATATAACTAAAGAATTTCTAAACTCAACTTCGACCAGTTTGGCTTGGTAATCCTACAGGCAGTCAAGCTCTGATACCAACGCTGTCAGGACCCCGACTCAATGCCACATCGATCTAGCATGTAACACCTCATATCACTTTGCGGCCTCACGCACGGTATTCCCACGGGTGTCGCCTTACCTTTGCCCGGGACCGTTTGCGCCTTTTGGCACACGTATATGACAGTGTCGCTAGCATCCATATGATAAGGAGCCCGGGCTGACATGGCTAGTCGTAAACCCAAAGCGGCACAGACTTACAGGGACAGGCATCCATGACCCAGCATCGAACGTGTCGGTCATCAGCGAGTGAATCCAGGCTGTAGCACTGGGCTAGCAGGACTCCGGTGAACCGGGCTGTAGCGGGCTAACAGGACTCCGGTATTCACCGCGTGACATTTCCCCGAAGGGACAGACACAGGAACGAAGAAGGACACATGCCGGCCAGCCTAAGTGTTCCGGAGCAGTAGCAAGCTACCATGGCTCGGTGGAAACACTAGGAGACATTTCCCCGTAAGAGAGGCTACTAAAGATAAACAACTAGATGGTCAGATCCCACACATACCAAGCATTTCAATAACATACACACAATATGCTCGATATGTGCAAATACAACATGGCATCACAACATGACTCTATGACTCAAGTAATCTATTCAATAGGCTCCGAGGAGCGAGATATTACAAACATGGGTCTCATGACCCAACATTCAGAGCATACAAATCAAGCACAAGCGGAAGCTATCATGTCTGAGTACAGACATCTATAAATGAAAAAGGCTGAGAAGCCTGACTATCTACCAAATCCTGCCGAGGCACAAGATCGTAGCTGAGGTAACAAGCTAAACGTCGAAGACCACGCGGAAATACTAGTGAGACTGAAGTCTCTCTGCAAAAACATAAAATAGGCAAACGTGAGTACAAATGTACCCAGCAAGACTTACATCAGAACTATCTACATATGCATCATTATCAACAAAGGGATGGTGGGGTTTAACTGCAGCAAGCCAGCTTTGACTCGGTGGCTATCCTGAACTACGACTGCGAGTAACTTTTTTGAGGTGGCGCACACGAGTCCACATATTCACCATATCAATACACCACTATGGATCCGCTCCCGTCTCCCTACGAGAACGCCATCCATAGCACTCACGCTTATCTTGCGTATTTTAGAGTATCCACTTTCACTTGTCTATGAACTGATATAAGCAACCCAGAAGTCCTTTTCCGCGGACACGGCTATTCGAATAGATTAGGTTAACCCTGCAGGGGTGTACTTCTTCACACACGCTCTCACCACTTACCGCCGTTTACACGACATGTACTCGGCAACCTTCAAGCGGAAGCCCAACGTGGGTGTCGGCCACGACCTACCTAATCACCTAAGTCTCTAGTCCAGGTTTATCGCCTATTCGGGTTCCATCCATGAGGAGATCCGGCCGGAGTTTCGCTCACAGCCCCAAACGATGTGAACAGGGTTCCCGAGACACCAAACGGGCGCCCGGTACACCGTGCCACGTGCCTACCGCATCACAGCCCACCCCTACGGTCAGCGCTGCCCACGGCCTCCAGCATACTACAAACACCAGAAACTACTTGCAACTCCTGGACAGAGGACAAGGGTGATCAAGAAGCCGAGAGGGTCCATTGGTTTCGGGCCCAATGCGTGGTAGTAGCTGAATCATGGATCACAAACACAGAACTCAGTTCCTGAGGACGGCTGCAATGAGACAACCCACCATGTACTCCTACATGGCCTCTCACCGCTACCTTTACCAAATCGTGTTCACACACTTAGCTCACACACAGTAGGACATGTTCACACGCCTCTGATTCATCCCCGATGAATCAGACCTGACTCAACTCTAAGCAATAGCAGGCATGACAAACAAACATGAATGAGTAGGCACATCAGGGCTCAAACAACTCCTACTCATGCTAGTGGGTTTCATCTATTTACTGTGGCAATGACAGGTCATGCAAAGGACAAAGGGGTTCAGCTACCGCAGCAAGTAACAGATGAATCGGTGTTGTCCTAATGCAGTAAAAGAGAGCAGGAGCGAGAGAGTAGGATTGTATCGGAATGAACAAGGGGGTTTTGCTTGCCTGGCACTTTTGAAGATAACATTGAGTCTTCATCAGTGTCAACGATCACATCATCGGTATCACGTCTATCGAGAGGGGACAAATACCGGCAACACAGAAGGGAACACAATCAATGCAATGCACAATATGATGCATGATCATGACATGGCAAAATGAATGTGTTTTGAGCCAATGCAACTAGCAACAGATTAAATGAAGTTGGTTTGAATACAAGATTCAAATTCAAACTCCATATGTGATTATTTAAATGCCCTTTATTTGATTTGTGCTAAACAGCAGCTATAAGTTGTTCTAACATGCATGAAAATGGTACAGATGGATTCCTTGAATTTTTCTGATAATTTTTCATATATAAATTATTTAATTTGGAGTTACGGTTAATTTTCTATGAATTTTAGAAGTTTATATTCATTTTCTGGAATTTCAGAATTAAATTAAATCCAGAAAACATTACTGCGTCAGCATGACGTTGGCATGACGTCAGCAAGTCAACAGGGGCCGGCTCGGGTCAAACCTGACGTGTGGGGTCCACACGTCAGTGACACAGGGGCTAATCCCGCGTTGACTCGGGCTTTGACCCGCTACGGGGCCCGCTGTCAGTGTCACAGGGTTAGTTAGCAGGGTCATTAGCCCCTAACGACGACGCCACGTCAGCACGCCGGAGACCAGCCGACGGCGACCACAGAACACGGCGGGGCACGCCGGACTTGCGCTAGAGGCGTCAGTTTGGCGCGCTGAGGGCACCAGGGGATGGCCCTTGCTCCCGCGCATCCAGAGGACCGAGTGGGAGGTCGTGGGGTCGCCGGAACTCATGCCGGCGACGAGCTTTGGCGGCGATGGTGTTCGGTGGTGCTCGGGCGCGTCGCTACGGTGCATCAGTGAGCAAATGGAGAGGCTGGGCAGCACCTGCTAGACATGGGGAGCACTAAGAGCAGCTCAGTGAGGCCAGGGGAGCACGGAGGCTATGCGTGCAGCAGCAATGGCGGACGGTGGCTTCGGTGCTCGTGGGGAACGGCGCTACGGCACGGAGGGGAGCATGCTGAGTTAGGGGAGAGGGTCAGTGACTCACGGCGATGACGAGGGGACGCTCGGCGAGGTCGGGGACGGTCCGGAGCCGGCGAATTTGACGAAGATGGCCGGCGGTCCCGAGGTTGAAGAAGGCATCGAGGGCGGTGTTGTGGCACGTCCGGGGCCTCGTGGCTCGTTGAGGAGGTAGAGGGAGGACCGGCGGAGCTTCCTGGGGCGTCGGTGAGCCGTGGGGTGGCCGGTAGCCACGGTGGCTCTCGTCGGTGGCGGCGGCTCCGTTCGGTCGCGGGAGGGGAAACAGAGGAGCGAGGGGGAGGGAGGTCCAGAGAGCGAGGGAGAAGTGAGAGGGGGTCGGGGCTGCGTGGCGTCGCGGGAGGGACCAGGGAAGGAGGAGGCAGCCAGGCAGGGAGGAAGTGGCCTCCTCGGCCGCGCGCGTGCGAGCACGCAGCTGCTCCCACTGGCAAGAGGAAGACGACAGGGGGGGGGGGGGAGTAGCGGTGGCGGGCTGGGCCGGTTCTGGTGGGCTGCACGGGTGAGGCCAGGTAAGTCCTTCTCTCTCTCTCTTTTATTTTTTTCTTCTGTTTTGTTTTATTTAATTTCGTTTTGCCACTGTTTTGAATTTTAAACAAATTCAAACAATGCCAAAAACTCCTCTGAATAATTTTATTTGGCTAGATGGACTTTTCCAAAAGCTCATAAAATATTTCAGGGGTATTTGAAATTATATTCTAATTATATGAATATAATTCAAATTCAAATAGCTAATGATTTAAATTCAAAGTCCCAAAAATAAATCCTTAAAAATGTTCAATATTTTGGTTGGGACCAGAACCCTTATCAAAAATTATCAAACATTTAAGAAGAGCCTTTTGGAGCAATGAATGAGATTTCTAGGGTTTTTGCCCCTCTTTTATTTAGGGTTTTGAGGCTTCCAATATTCCTCAATTCAAGTTTCAAAAATATAGACATGATGCACACATGAAGCTAGGCTAGAGCAATGCCAGATGCTAGGGATTTGACAAGAAATCACAAGGAGAAACATACAAGAACAAGTCCAATCACACATCCACTAGACAATCAAACACACAAGATCACAAGGTACATGAACAACAAAGGGAAGGATACAAGGTAAGGTTCATCTCCAAGAGGAGGTCTTGATGGGTGATACGTCTCAAGGTATCTACTTTTGCAAACACTTTTGCCCTTGTTTTGGACTGTAACTTGCATGATTTGAATGAAACTAACCCGGACTGACGCTATTTTCAGCAGAACTGCCATGGTGTTGTTTATTGTGCAGAAAACAAAAGTTCTCGGAATGACCTGGAAATCCACGGAGAAAACTTTTGGAAAATATAAAAAATACTGGCGAAAGAATCAAGGCTAGGGGGCCCACACCCTGTCCACGAGGGTGGGGGGCGTGCCCTCCCCCCTGGGCGCGCCCCTTGTCTTGTGGGCCCCCTGATGCTCCACCGACCTCAACTCCAACTCCATATATTCCGCTTCGCAGAGAAAAAAATTAGAGAAAAAGTTTCATTGCATTTTACGATACGGAGCCGCCGCCAAGCCCTAATCTCTCTCGGGAGGGCTGATCTGGAGTCCGTTCGGGGCTCCGGAGAGGGGGATTCGTCGCTGTCGTCATCATCAACCATCCTCCATCACCAATTTCATGATGCTCACCACCGTGCGTGAGTAATTCCATCGTAGGCTTGCTGGACGGTGATGGGTTGGATGAGATTTACCATGTAATCATGTTAGTTTTGTTAGGGTTTGATCCCTAGTATCCACTATGTTCTGAGATTGATGTTGCTATGACTTTGCTATGCTTAATGCTTGTCACTAGGGACCGAGTACCATGATTTCAGATCTGAACCCATTATGTTTTGATGAATATATGTGAGTTCTTGATCCTATCTTGCAAGTCTTAGTCCCCTATTATGTGTTATGATCCACAACCCCGAAGTGACAATAATCGAGATACTTCTCGGTGATGACCATAGTTTGAGGAGTTCATGTATTCACTATGTGCTAATGCTTTGTTCCAGTTCTCTATTAAAAGGAGGCCTTAATATCTCTTATTTTCCACTAGGACCCCGCTGCCACAGGAGGGTAGGACAAAAGATGTCATGCAAGTTCTTTTCCATAAGCACGTATGACTATATTCGGAATACATGCCTACATTACATTGATGAACCGGAGCTAGTTCTGTGTCACCCTATGTTATAGCTATTACATGAGGAATCACATCCTATATAATTATCCACCACTGATCCAATGCCTACGAGCTTTTCACGTATTGTGCTTTGCTTATTTACTTTTCCGTTGCTACTGTTACAATTACAACCAAACTGCTATCTTTACTTTTTGCCACTGTTACCATTACTATCATACCACTTTGCTACTAAATACTTTGATGTAGATACTAAGTTATCCAGGTGTGGTTGAATTGACAACTCAACTTCTAATACTTAAGAATATTCTTTGGCTCCTCTTGTGTTGAATCAATAAATTTGGGTTGAATACTCTACCCTCGAAAGTTGTTGCGATCCCCTACACTTGTGGGTTATCAAGACTAATTTCTGGCGCTGTTGCCGGGGAACATAGCTCTATTCTTTGAGTAACTTGGGATTTATATCTGTTGATCACTATGAGGAACTTGAAAGACGAAAGAACCAAGATTTTTCCCTCAGCTATGAGGGGAGGTAAGGAACTGCCATCTAGCTCTGCACTAGACTCTCCTTCTGTTTTGAGTAAGCTTGCGACACCTAAACCTGATACTGCTATGAATTCTGATATGTTGCATGTTATTGATGATGCCACTACTGCTATGCATGATACTTATGATGAAACCACTTCTGTGCGTGATACTACTTTGCCATTAGGTGAATTTCTTGATGAACAACTTGCTAGGGTTAGAGAGAATGAAATTATTGAAGATGCTATTATTGATGATAGTGATGATGAAGGTTCTCCCCCTGATTATGAATTACCTATTGTTCCTGAGGGTTATTTTATGGATGAGGAAGCTGCTAGAGCTATCTTTGCTTGCAAAGATAGATATGATCTTAAGAAGTTATTAGCTAAATGGAAGCAGCAATCTCTTAATGCTAGAATGAAACCTGAACCCACTTTTGCTACTTCACCTATCTGTGTTACTGATAAGGATTATGAATTCTCTGTTGATCCTGAGATTATTACTTTGGTAGAATCTGATCCTTTTTATGGCCTTGAATCTGAAACTATTGTGGCACACCTTACCAAGTTGAATGATATAGCCACCATGTTTACTAATGATGAGAAGTCTCACTATTATTATATCCTTAAGATATTTCCATTCTCATTAAAGGGTGATGCTAAAACTTGGTTTAATTCTCTTGATCCTGGTTGTGTGCGTAGTCCCCAGGATATGATTTATTACTTCTCTGCTAAATATTTCCCTGCTCATAAGAAACAAGCTGCCTTGCGGGAAATATATAATTTTGTGCAAATCAAAGAAGAGAGTCTCCCACAAGCTTGGGGGAGGCTTCTCCGATTACTTAATGCTTTGCCTGATCATCCTCTTAAGAAAAATGAAATACTTGATATCTTTTATAATGGACTAACCGATGCTTCCAAGGACTACTTGGATAGTTGTGCTGGTTGTGTTTTCAGGGAAAGAACAGTCGACCAAGCTGAATTACTATTCAATAATATGTTGACTAATGAAAATAATTGGACTCTTCCTGAGCCAATTGAGCTCCTGAGCCTATTCTTAAACCAACTCCAAAGAAGTGAGGCGTTCTATTTCTCAGTCCTGAAGATATGCAAGAGGCAAAGAAATCAATGAAAGAAAAAGGTATTAAAGCTGAAGATGTTAAGAATTTACCCCCTATTGAAGAAATACATGGTCTTAATACACCGCCTGTCGAAGAAACACATTGTCTTGATAACCCTACACATGTAGTAAAGGTAAATTCTCTCTATAGATATGATAAAGTTGAAATCGCGTCTACTAAATTTCATAGCCCATGCTTAGATGAATTTGATGACTTTATGGCCAGACAAGAAAGTTTTAATGCTTATGTTGGTAGAGAATTAAAGAATAATGCTTTCGAGATTGGACGCTTGAGTGATTATATGGCTAGAGTTAAAGGTGAACTTAAACTCATTAGCAAATATGCTTCTATGGTTACCACTCAAGCTGAGCAAGTACTTAAAGCTCAAAGTGATTTGCTCGATGAATTAAATAATAAACATGATTTTGTTGTTAGAGTGGCTACTAGAACTAGTAGAATGACTCAGGAACCTTTGTATCCTGAAGGCCACCCTAAGAGAATCGAGCAGGATTCTCAGAGAAATAATTTAGAGGCACCTAGTTCTTCCAAAAAGAAGAAAAAGAAAAACGATAGGACTTTGCATGCTTCTAGTGAACCTATTGTAGACACACCTGAGAATCCCAATGATATTTCTATTTCTGATGCTGAAACACAATCAGGTGATGAACATAAACCTGGTGATAATGTTAATGATAATGTTCATGTTGATGCTCAACCTAGCAAAAATAATGATGTAGAGATTGAACCTGCTGTTAATCTTGATAACCCACAATCAAAGAATCAACATTATGATAAGAGAGATTTTGTTGCTAGGAAGCAGGGTAAAGAAAGAGAACCATGGGTTCAAAAACCCATGCCCTTTCCTCCTAAACCATCCAAGACAAAGGATGATGAGGATTTTGAGTGCTTTGCTTAAATGATTAGACCTATCTTCTTACGTATGCTCTTGACTGATATGCTTAAGTTAAATTCTTATGCTAAGTATACGAAGGATATCATTACAAATAAAAGAAAGATACCGGAAGCTGAAATTTCCACCATGCTTGCTAATTATACCTTTAAGGGTGGAATATCAAAGAAACTTGGAGATCCGGGAGTACCAACTATACCATGCTCCATTAAAAGAAATTATGTTAAAACTGTTTTATGTGATCTTGGAGCCGGTGTTAGTGTTATGCCTCTCTCTTTATATCGTAGACTTGAATTGAATAAGTTGACACCTACTGAAATATCTTTGCAAATGGCTGATAAATCAACTGCTATACCTGTCGGTATTTGTGAGGATGTGCCTGTTGTGGTTGCAAATGTCACTATCTTAACGGACTTTGTTATTCTTGATATTCCCAAGGATGATAGTATGTCGATTATCCTTGGTAGACCCTTTTTGAATACTGTAGGGGCTTTGCAACAAAGGCAATGTCACTTTTCATGTTAATGGTAATGAGCATACGGTACACTTTCCGAGGAGACAATCTCAAGTTCATAGCATCAATTCTATTGGAAAAGTTCCAACTATCATTATTGGAGGTTTTGAATTTCCTCTTCCTACTGTCAAGAAAAAGTATGATATTCTTATTTTTGGGGATGTTCATATCCCCGTTGAGGTAACTTAGTGTTATTCAAAATTTCTCCGGTTCCGTGTTATTCGGAATGAGTTTGTTAACAAGACTTGATCAACCTTGTTAGTGGATTCATTTTGATGATCTTGAGATGGATGAAACAAGAAGGAACAACCTTCTGTACCCTCTTTTTACTTTCTGTTATTTAGAATAAATAAAGCAAAAATAGAATTATCTGTCTGTTTTCTGAATTATCTGTGCAATAAAAAAATATCCCGAAAATAAAAGTGCTCCAAATGCCCTGCAAATTTAGTATGATTTTTTATGGAATATTTGAGGATTTTAGGCACTGAAAACACTACAGGGGGCAAGCACCTGGCCACGAGGGTGGAGGGCGCGCCCACACCCCATGGGCGCGCCCCCCTGTCTTGTGGGCCCACGGTGGCCCCCCTCCACTTATTCCTGCACCCACACACTCCATCTTCTTCCGCAAGAAATCCCCATCCTGCTCAAGCACGAGTTCTAGCTCATTTTGCTGCGATTTTCGATCTCCTTGCTCAAAGCTCCATTCACAAAACTGCTTTGGGAGATTGTTGCTTGGTATGTGACTCCTCCATTGATCCAATTAGTTTTTGTTCTAGTGCTTCATTCATTGCTAATTTTTGCTACATAGGTGACCCTGTTCTTGAGCTTGCATGTTAAATTTATGAGGTCCCAAGTAATTCTAATGCATGATATAGGCTCTAGGCAAGTGTAGGAGTAGTTGCTACCAATCTTGTTTAGTTTTATTCACTTCTATTTTGAAGTTACTAAAAATTTCAGAAATTTTTAGAAAATGATAAGGAGATTTTTGAGGGGCTCTTCTAGCCAAGGCTCCCAGGAAAAACAAGCTAAAGAGAAGGAAAAGGCCAAGTATAATCTTGAGAGAAGCTAGGATTTATGAAGACTTTTATTCTTTGATTGAAAATGCATGCCTCACCGACTTCCTCCATGACCGGATCAATCAGTATCTCTTACTCACCAATACTTTCGTGCAAAACTTTTATTATTATCCTAAGAAGTCACCTCCATCAATATCATTTCATTTATATGATGAATTCAAGGAAATGTCTTTACGTAATTTTTGTGCGCTATGTAGGATACCCTTTGAGGGCAAATTAGATGAACCACATCGTAAAGATGTGGATGTCTTTGTTAACACTATTACTGTAGGGGATCCAAAGAAGAGTTCCGATGCGAGAATCACTAGCATACACTTTCCTGTTTGACAATATTTTGCCTTATTTGCTAGTCGATGCTTAATTGGTCGTGGAAATAGTGGAAACTTCAGTGTTCCTAATATTATTATTCTATTCCATGCCTTGTTTAGTGATAATAGTTTTAGTATGGGTGCCGTTATTGCTAAGCGGCTAAGCCTGAACCGTACAAAAGGCCCCATTTTTTGAGGCATCTATGTTGCACGTCTTGCTAAACATTTTGAGATACCTATTAGGCACCATGAGAAAGAGGAGACAATATTGCCTCCTTACCTTTTAGATTACAGGAGCATGGTAGCACATGAGTTTATTGTTCACAATGATGATAAGATGCTCCTGTATAACTTGAGATTTAATAAGAAACATAATGAGACTATTATCCTGCCTACGCCTCTGTTGTTTGATTTGACTGCAGTTAATTATCTTGTCTCGCCAGAAGCGGTGTACGCTCATCGAGGACAAGCATCCACTCCAGAGCCTGAGCCAGAACCTCCACTGGACCCTTATCGTTCATCATCTTACCAGTGGGATCCGGAGGAGATGGCCAGCCAGTGGTATCCTAATTACACCCCTCAGTACACCGGGGAGAGTAGCCGCGGTCCTTGGCAATAGACCAACTTAGGCCAAAAGCCTAAGCTTGGGGGAGTACATATTTCTCACCGACTTTATATTCATGTTCACACACTATTCTAGTTGTCGGTGCTCATACTCTTTCATTGTATTATCCATGCTAGTTTAATTCCCTTTTTCTAGCTTTCTTCTTGTGTGTTTAATAAACATTAAGAAAACCAAAAAAATTAGTTAGTTTAATTTCCATGTTTGTAGTAGAAATTAAAAAGAAAACCCAAAAAGATTTCTCGTTCTTCTTCTTCTTACTTGTTAGGAGCTTTCCCATGTAAATAGTTTTATTTCTTTTCTTTCCTTTGGGGGTCGAGAGTAGAAGACCATATTGAAAATGTTTAAGTGGCTCTCATATGTATGATTGTTTATTTAACTTGGAGACCATATTATTTTGTCTTCTCTCTTGAGTTGAATGCTTGCAGATTCCAGCTTAGTCCAATGCACGTGCACTATTATTATTATACACATTGTTTGGTCGTGCAAGTGAAAGGCAATAATGATGATATATGATGGACAGATTGAGATGAGAGAAGCTGGTACGAACTCGACCTCTTTTGTTTTTGTAAATATGATGAGTTCATCGTTCCTGATTCAGCTTATTATGAAGTAAACATATTTGCAATGACATTTAGAGATTATAGTTGCTTGTGCCATGCTTAATTAGCTATGAGTTATAATGGTTTACCTTGAGTGCCAACATGCTATTAAAATAATTGTGAGGTGGTATGATGGGATGGTATCCTCCTTTGAATGAATTGAGTGACTTGACTTGGCACATGTTCACGCATGTAGTTGAAACAAATCAACATAGCCTTCACGATATTTATGTTCATGGTGGATTATATCCTACTCATGCTTGTACTTGGTGTAAATTAATTTTAATGCATGTTCATGACTGTTGTCGCTCTCTCAGTTGGTCGCTTCCCAGTCTTTTGCTAGCCTTCTCCTGTACTAAGCGGGAATACTGCGTGTGCATCCAAACTCCATAAACCCCAAAGTTGTTCCATATGAGTCCACCATACCTTCCTATATGCGGTATCTACCTACCGTTCCAAGTAAATTTGTATGTGCCAAACTCCAAACCTTCAAATGAAATTCTGTTTTGTATGCTCGAGCAGCTCATGTTTCAACTAGGGTTGTCTGTATCTCCCATGCTAGGTGGGTTATTCTCAAGAGGAGTGGACTCCGCTCCTCATTCATGAGAAAATGGTAGTAACCGGGATGCCCAGTCCCATGATAAAAAAGATCAAAGCAAATCAATATAATTAAACAAAACTCCCCCAGGGCTATTGTTAGTTGAAGGCACTCGTTGTTTCGAGCAAGCCATGGATTGATGCTTGTTGGCGGTGGGGGAGTATAAACTTTTACCATTCTGTTTGGGAACCGCCTATAATGTATGTAGTATGGAAGATATCACCATCTCATAGTTGTTGCATTGACAGTGAAAGTATGCCACTCAAAATGTTATTCATCTCTATTTTAAAATCGAGCTCTGGCACCTCTACAAATCCCTGCTTCCCTCTGCGAAGGGCCTATCTATTTACTTTTATGTTGAGTCATCATCCCTCTTATTAAAAAGTACCCGCTGGAGAGCACACTGTCATTTGCATTCATTACTATTAGTTTATATTGGGTATGACTTGACTGGATCTCTTTTACCATGAATTACAATGTTTAGTCAGTCCTTGATCTTTAAAGGTGCTCTGCATTTATGTTTTGCAGTCTCAGAAAGGGCTAGCGAGATACCATCTTGTTATATCATATTATGATTGTTTTGAGAAAGTGTTGTCATCCGAGTTTTATTATTATTGCTCGCTAGCTGATTATGCCATTGATATGATTAAATATGAGACCTAAGTGTTATTGTGAGTATGGTTAGTTCATAATCTTTGCTGAAAACTTGAATGCTGGCATTACATATTTACAACAACAAGAGAAAATAGAGTTTGTAAAAGTTTTTCTTTATCACTTTCAGTTTATCAACTGAATTGCTTGAGGACAAGCAAAGGTTTAAGCTTGGGGGAGTTGATACGTCTCCAACGTATCTACTTTTCCAAACACTTTTGCCCTTGTTCTGGACTCTAACTTGCATGATTTGAATGAAACTAACCCGGACTGACGCTGTTTTCAGCAGAACTGCCATGGTGTTGTTTATTGTGCAGAAAACAAAAGTTCTCGGAATGACCTGAAAATCCACGAAGATAACTTTTGGAAAATATAAAAAATACTGGTGAAAGAATCAAGGCCAGGGGGCCCACACCCTGTCCACGAGGGTGGAGGCGTGCCCTCCCCCCTAGGCGCGCCCCCTATCTCGTGGGCCCCCTGATGCTCCACCGACCTCAACTCCAACTCCATATATTCCGTTTCACGGAGAAAAAAAATCAGAAAAAAAGTTTCATCGCGTTTTACGATACGGAGCCACCGCCAAGCCCTAATCTCTCTCAAGAGGACTGATATGGAGTCCGTTCGGGGCTCCGGAGAGGGGGATTCATCGCCGTCGTCATCATCAACCATCCTCCATCACCAATTTCATGATGCTCACCGCCGTGCGTGAGTAATTCCATCATAGGCTTGCTGGACGGTGATGGATTGGATGAGATTTACCATGTAATCAAGTTAGTTTTGTTAGGGTTTGATCCCTACTATCCGCTATGTTCTGAGATTGATGTTGCTATGACTTTGCTATGCTTAATGCTTGTCACTAGGGCCCGAGTGCCATGATTTCAGATCTGAACCTATTATGATTTCATGAATATATGTGAGTTCTTGATCATATCTTGCAAGTCTATAGTCACCTATTATGTGTTATGATCTGACAACCCCGAAGTGACAATAATCGGGATACTTCTCGGTGATGACCATAGTTTGAGGAGTTCATGTATTCACTATGTGCTAATGCTTTGTTCCGGTTCTCTATTAAAAGGAGGCCTTAATATCCCTTAGTTTCCACCAGGACCCCGCTGCCACGGGAGGGTAGGACAAAAGATGTCATGCAAGTTGTTTTCCATAAGCACATATGACTATATTCGGAATACATGCCTGCATTACATTGATGAACTGGAGCTAGTTTTGTGTCACCCTATGTTATAGCTATTACATGAGGAATCGCATCCGACATAATTATCCATCACTGATCCAATGCCTACGAGCTTTTCACATATTGTGCTTTGCTTATTTACTTTTCCGTTGCTACTGTTACAATTACTACAAAACTTCTATCTTTACTTTTTGCCACTGTTACCATTACTATCATACCACTTTGCTACTAAATACTTTGCTGCATATACTAAGTTACCCAGGTGTGGTTGAATTGACAACTCAACTACTGATACTTAATAATATTCTTTGGCTCCCCTTGTGTCGAATCAATAAATTTGGGTTGAATACTCTACCCTCGAAAGCTGTTGCGATCCCCTACACTTGTGGGTTATCAATGGGGCCGCCCGTGAGGAGGTCTTGATGATATATCCCGCAGGATCTTCTCACATGGAGGTCTTGAACTCCATGGGAGTGGTGGTCTCTCTCTCTCTCTCTCTCTCTCTCTCTCTCTCTCTCTCTCTCTCTTTCTCTCAAGAGAAGAGTAGGAGCAAAGCTCACATACAAATGAGCTATAACTTTGCTAACCTTAGAAAGGATGAGGGGGAGGTCTATTTATAGTCTAAGCCTCGAAGGGGTAAGTGGGAAGGGATACAAGGCCAAAGGCCCGCGAATGCGCACAGGCAGGTACCGGTCATCCGGTGTCTCAGGAGCGACCGGTCGTCCGGTGTCTCAGGAGCGACCGGTCGTCCGCTAGTCGTCGGACGTCCGCTGGAACCATTCTTTGAAGGGACTCCGGTCGTCCGGTATCTTCGGACATCCGTTAATATTACCGGTCGTCCGGTGGGGGCCGAACATCCGCTCGCTAGGAGGTGCTGTAGCTGGCGTTGGCTGGGCCTTCTGGCAGGTGCGGCTTCCAGGTGTCGGACGTCCGGGCCCGACCAGTCGTCCGGTGGCTGTAGCATGTAGTAGCTCCGTTTCTTCCATCTTCTCTTCCATGCTTCCCTCGCGGATGGTGTAGTTGTTCCTTGGCGCTTGCACTCCTCGTCATCGTCCGTGAAGCTCCGACGATACCTATGCATGCACACGGGTGGAGTGTCAAGTAGTATACCATCCTCGAAGGGGTCAAGTGAACACGTGTAAAGGAGAAGATTCACCTTTATGTATGAGAAGTAGAGGTCGCACGTGTCACTTGCCAAACGGACTCTTGACATGGTATGACCGTAGGATGCTCTGCATCTGTTTGTCTCAAAACAAACTGAGTAATTAAGGCGTCCGTTAGTCCCTTTAGTATAAATACTATATCATTAATAACGGCCCCACCTTTTGTCTCACAAAGTATGTTGGGGCTCCTGCTACAACCGGCTACAAGTTTACAACCCGCTTCTCTTCTCTATCCTATTCTCTCTCCTTCAACTAAGCACAAATACTATATTTAAATCCTTATAGCCTGCTTATGTCATCTAATTGTATTACTTGCTCTAAAGTTACTCTCCACTATGTAGTCTGAAATGCCGGGCGTGCAGCGGGCGGTGCCCTCGGTCGGCGCACCGCTTCAACGGCGGAAGCAGCGAGAGGTCGCGTCACCCTGACTTGCCATCAATGTGGAGCGGCGGGCTCAGCTCACGTCGGGCGGGAAGCGCGCGTGGGAGGGGGGAGGGTTTTTTGTTGGGCCAAGAAGGTGAGAAGCTGTAACACTCCAAAAATTTTTGATTTGGTTTTTATTAAAATCTTTATTTTGATTTAAAGGAGGTTATTTGAATTTTTTTAAAGAGGGACTCTTCTTCTCAAATCCTTTTTATGACAAATAATTTTTTTATGAGTCCTTCTCAATTTTGATTTTTGGTCTTGAGGGTTTTTCAACATGTGTTGATTCAACACAGAGAATCTTGGGTTTTCTTAATATTTCTTATATATATATATAAAATATCCCTATGACTTATGGATTGATCCTTCCCCATTCAAAAGTTTTCTCTTGCCATGACCTAGGTTGAAAATTTTCTTCCAAAACCCATCCCCACTTTGGGTCAAGTCAAATATCCCAACTCCAGCAAGTTTCAACCCATTTTAGATTTTTATTCTATTTATTTTATCCTCAAAACATTTTCTGTCATTTATTTTGGATCTTGGTGACTTACAAAGGAACTACCAGATTCCTTTTGAGTTTTAGTTCCAAATAAACTCCTATGGCTAGTCCTTAGTACCCTCAACCAAGATCCATCAAGATCCACTGGTCCACAATTCAAAATTTTCAAAATTTGCTTGCTGCAAGTTTGGACCAGATTTGCCATTTTTGGTGAAATTCATTATTTTTCTTCTCCTAAAAATCTAAGATAATTCAGGCAGTCCCCAGATGCATCAAGAGACCACCTCACCAGGCCCCAACTCCAGAAAATTTTTCCACATGCCAAAAACATTTCGTCGAACACCTAGCACGCACTGTTTCTATCAAAATTCAGAAAGTTCAGTGATTCAGTTCTGTCGTCAGTGTCGTTTCTTCAGAGCGCGGCGTCAATCTCGCCAGTGCCCGCGTTTGGCACCTTGATCACTGCTTCTCCTCCTTATCCAGTGCACCACACAATCGTTTGGACGGGTGCAAGTGTCGGTGGCGACGTGGCACATCAACGGCGGCGTCTTCTGCGGTGGCAGAACCACCCGTGGCGGCCAGCAGGGGCCAGCCCTGCCGTACGGCGCCGTCCAGCACCGCCCAAGCCACCAGGAGCCTCCGCGCGGCCATCCCCTCCCCTGTGCACACTGCAGCACCATCACCGTGGTCTGAGAGGTGCAGAGCGCACTCTGTGCTGCCGACGTGCCCGCGGGGCCGTTCCGTCGAGAGTTCGGAGTATCACCCAAGCCATGCCAAGTTTAGCCCTTGAACAGCACCAGTGGACCAATCCGCAGCCGCCTAGCCACCTAAACCACCTGCCCGACCACTGCATCGCCGTAATCACTCGCCGGAGTTATCCCGTTCTCGGCAACCGCCTCGGGCCGGCTATAAATAGCAACCCCGAGCTCGCCTTCGACCAAGCACCATCCCTCCACCTCACCAGAACCGCGCCCAGCCACTAGGAGGGCCTCGAGGAGGTCTTCTTCCCCGACTCCAGCCGCCCTGATCCGCCTCAGGCTCCGACATGATTCTCTTTGGTGAGCGCACCTCCGCCTCCCAAACCGCATCAGCAACCTCATGGTCCACTACCTAGTCTAACCCGAGCCTCAATTTGGCGCCTGTAGCCCTCCTCGACGAGATCCACCACCGCCCGAACCACCGTCCGCCGGAGTGTAGGCCACCATCGGCAAGGTAGGGGGAAGAGCTCCATGAACCTGTAGGTACCCTCCTTTCCCCCTCCCTTGCCGTGGATTGACGCCGACGACCACCGCGGCCCTCGGGCGCCGGTGTGCTCTGTTTTGAAATTCAAACCTGATGGGCGGGACCCCCTCGTCAGCTTTTTCTTATTTTCGAAACGTTTTCTAAAAACTCCTTTGGGCAAAATACGTTTTCTAACTGAAACATTTTTCTGTCTTTTTATAAACTAACCCCTGGAAACTTTCTATTTCATTATAGATGAGTCCCTGGACTAAAACCTTAATAACTTTTAAACAAAAGATGATTTTGAATTGATTCTTTTTCTGCCATCTTTATTTTTCTGTCTAGTTTTTTATCATGTTTATTTGAAAAATATTTGGAACAAGTTTTATGCACACACTGTATTTACGTTAGTATGCGATTTCTTTATACCGTAGATACCGGAAGAGGTGACGGAACCGCAAACTTCGCCGAGCTAGACTCCGACTACTCCGAACCAGGCAAGCATGTTTGAACCTTTGATATGATGAGTGTCTTGCATGTTTACTTGAGTAGTTTTTTCTCATGGCATGTTCATATAAGCATTAGTGAATGTTATATTGCATGCAAAGCAAGCTACAAGTGAGCTTCAAAATTCGATGAGTTTATATGATGGTGAGATAACCTGATCATGTGGTGGCATGATAGGTTGCAAGCTGGTATTGTTGAAGCATGCCAGTCTTATGGCAACCGTTTAACTCTAGTTTTAACGTGGATCAAGTCATGTTCCCGTTCGTCTCCTTTTCGTGCTGCCACATGTCTTCTGCAAAGAATGCGGTCTAGTCAGTTGCAAACCTCTTTCCTCGTACACACCAAATAGAGGGGCTGTGATGAGGGTTCCATGGCCCTGGATTAAAGCCCGTCATCCGGTCAGGGGGCATGGGTGTTTCTGGTTGGGACCGAGAGGGGGGCACCCCTTAGAGCGCGTGATATAAATTTGATCCCATGCTATTCGAGGTTGTGGCCTCCCCGTCTTAAAGTTTTTCTTGAACGTGGCCTAGGGTGATCCCTGGCAATAGGATGTGGAATGGGTGTGTACTGGTTAGATGTGTTTCTTCTAAAATACCGTAAACGGAACTAGTCCTTTGTGACTACTGAAATCCGTTGGCTGTGGTTAAAGAGTACAAACTCTGCAGAGTCAAAACCATTCGAGTAACCGTATCTATGGTCAAGGACTGTGATCAACTTATCTATGTCAGTGTCAGTGTCAGCCTCAACGTCCGTCTCATCAACAGTCTCAGTGTTAGTTTCAGTGACAATCTCCGGTGAATGAACATGAGTGGTAAACCTGGCTGAATGTTATTCCTGTGGATGGACTAACCCGTTTATTATTATGTACTGAGTATTTCCTTGGAATGACTTAAATTCATGAACTGCTTGAATTCGAATGATGAAATATAAGCCCTTTATGTGATGTCGCTCAGACGTCCGACTGTGGCACTCTTGTTATTTACTTTCGATATAAGCCCTTTATGTGATGTCGCTCAGACGTCCGACTATGGCATTCTTGTTATTTACTTTCGATATAAGCCCTTTATGTGATGTCGCTCGGACTTCCGACTGTGGCACTCTTGTTATTTACTTTCGATATAAGCCCTTTATGTGATGTCGCTCAGACGTCCGACTGTGGCCTTCTTGGTATTTACTTTTGTTATAAGCCCTTTTCGAGATGTCACTTAGACGTCCGACTGTGGCACGCACTATCATTTACATTACAATATAAGCCCTTTATGTGGTGTTGCCCTGACGGCCGACTGCGGCATGTTAATTTATTTTTACCTTTCGAGGCGTCGCTTCAGACACCCGATCGGTCTTCAGTTATTTTATTGGGATTTCGGGAGGACTACCGCCTGACTTCCTTTTTATTTAACATGCCGTGCAATTTTATTATCTGAGTGTGCATTACTAATCTGCTCATGTGCATCATGTTTGCATTTGTTATATCTTAGGTCCAAACTATCATGCGAGTACATTCAAAGTACTCACCTGGCTTGTTGATTTGGCCAGATGTTGACGAAGGCGATCTTATGGATGAAGAGTACGATAGCGAGTCCGACGCCTAGAGGAGTCCCAGTCAGTCCCGTGCGATCCTGGAATTGGTCACTTGTATCATATACGCTTCCGCTACCCGAATAAAATCATCAAGCCTCACTCCGGCGCTCGATGAGCTGTAAGATTAGGAGTCATGTCACCCACTTCACTGTGACATATCCACCACCACTTTTATTACGAGTCAGTAGTTATGCCACCATACCCTTGTGTCATATCCGCCTTTATGTATAATATCGGCGTGCTTGTAATAAATTGTTGAGCAGCCTCAGCTCAACCTTGTATAATATTTAGTACTTCTGGATTTTTGTATCAAGGATTTGTCTATTGGTAAGGAAGATTTTCCTATACTGGTCTATATAAAGGACGGTTTCCCAATAAATATTTTATTGGAAAACCGGTCTTGACAGAAGCCAACTTGGGGTCAGTCCGGACGGGGAAATATCATGTGCTCCCATACTCACTAGTAGTTTCATGCATATGACACTAGTCTATGTTACTACCTCTATAGTAACAGATCTATGGTGACAACGTGCAGCCACATCATCATTAGGCATGCAACCGCCTTGATAGACAACGTGTGCAGTAGGAGTAGAGGCGACTGGGGACGCACCAAGTCGTGGGCACTCCGTACGTGCTCATGTGCATGCAGCGTGCGTGTTTTTCCATCGGTGCTAGTAGCTCTAAGGCCGAGGCTGCGGTCGTATTTGTTTCCGACTAGTCATTGAGCAACAACGGCAAAGAGGTGCTTTAAGAGATGCGTAGGCGCTGTTGTGTGGGAGCTTCGCCATAGCACGACGAATCGGACGTCGCCGCAGATGGCGCATGCCTCCATGCAGCCGAGTGGGTGTGCATGCATGTGTTATTCACGTGCATTCTGCGGCCGAGTGTGTGTGCATGCACGTGTTGCGTACGTGCGTTGTGTGCTCCATGTTGTGTGCATATGTGCACGAGTTGGATCAGATGGAGTTAGTGCGTTGGCGTGTGTACATGCGTGGCTGCATGCGTCCTGTACATGTGTGGCTTGTTGCGTGGTTATCAATATAAACTATAAAACATCTTCAACTTAGTATCCTGATGTATCGTCTCTAGTGGTTAGCAAAGAGTTCATGTTATTTTATTTGTTTATAGGTGGGCAGGCGGCAAAAAATAGGGGGAGACACACAAGGTTCCTTGGAAACGCTCCACCGCAAGGTTCCTCCTTCTCGGTCGTCGGGAATCTATGTTCTTCAACTCTCTTTTTTTACGTGAGCTTTGTTCGTCCTTTTGCCAACACGCGAGACATCTAGCATCAAGGTGCACGTGTCATGCAAGAAAATGGAGATAATCAGATAAGCAATGCGTAAGTGAGTTGCGCACTTCGATGGCACCTACTACGCAATATTTTTTCTCCTCGATGGCACATGAATAGTGCACGTACTCAATGACGGAGCACGGGATGGTAGCCATGACATGGTCAGCCCTTTTGAGAGTACGTACTAAATAACTTTGATTCGTCCCGTCAACTCGCAGAACAACGATAAGCTTGCTTACTACGCCTTCTCCCTCGCCAACGCGTGCGCGGTGGCTCACAGCACGAGGAGGAACTTTTGCTTACAAGCGGTGGATGTGCAACAATTCATTTGGTGTCAGATTGCCAGAAGTACTACTGTAGAACATCGACTTCTGGAAGAGGCGAAGAGCCAAGTGCAAGGTCACCTACTAACCTTAGACTAGGCGTAGTGGGAGTAACATAAGTAGGGGTACCTCCTTTTTTATTCTAGAAACAACCACACGTGAATATTGGACGGTAGCAGCACAACAACTGAATCAAAAATTGAAACCAACCAATGAACTACTACTACTGGTGAGCGTTTGCTAGTACTCCCTCCGTCCGGAAATACTTGTCCCCAAAATGGTTGTATCTAGACTTCTTTTTGTTATAGATACATCCATTTTATCCATTTCTAGGACAAGTATTTTCGGATAGAGGGAGTACTAGCAAACGCTCACCAGTAGTAGTAGTTCATTGGTTGGTTTCGATTTTTGATTCAGTTGCTGTGCTGCTATCGTCCAATATTCGCGTGTGGTTGTTTCTAGAGTAAAAAAGGAGGTACTAGTACTTACTGTGGGAAAGGTGAAGTGATGGTTGATTCGCCCGAGCAACTTATTACTCTGGGAATATGGGAATACCAGCGGATTCAAGGAACAGAGAAATGATGGTTGCTTCGTCCGAGCAACTTACTGTGGCGAAGGTGGGGCTTTGTGATTTGACTGCTCACTAGTCATTACTACTGCGGCGCAACAACCCGGGTGAATCTTTTCCTGCAGTTGTGCACTCAATATTGATGCATGGCAAATGGAGCCGGATGAAGGATGTCCCACATGTCAGCGAAATGAAGTTGAATTGTTTCTGGCATTGCTATCAATCCTTCAGGATTTGTTTATATGTACGCATAATTTTAATGAAATTGTACTGTGATGCTATGAAGGTTTCAACTTTGGTTCCCGTAGGAAAAAAAGGGTTTCAACTTAGGATTCATGTGTCTTGCCTCAAGATTATCTCGTTACAACATTCCATCAAATACAAATGAAACTACCATGGCTGCTAATGCATCTCAATGGTTCGCATATCAGCGCCAATGTTCACATCACAACTGAAGACAAAGTTGTGAGAAGGTGTACAAATAAAGAAAAATATATAATTGATCGATGTTGTTCGTAGGCATGGCTCCATTTCCTTGGTACAATGTTCATTGCTTGGCAGCTAGTTTCACCCAACTCTGTAGTCAAAAAAGATGTGTATCGAGGACACCACAATCCGATCATTTTGTGCAGCTCCACTAAAATCGAGCGGACCATCCCTGTTTGCAAAGATATCTAGTCAGTGTGATTACAATAATAGTGGAACTAGATGATGAAACATAACACACACAAATAGAAGCCGATCACCTCTACGATCTCTCTTTAGGACTAACTACTTGTTGGAGAAGATTAGGCACGGAGTTGGATGACGAGGATAGAAAAACCAATCTCCCTTTCTGCAGTCCCACAGAAATGTAAAAATGTTGCCCGTGTGACATTTTGGTGGAACTGCACAAAACACTCTTAAGAAAAAAGTGATTTGTGCAGTTCACCAAAAGGTCGCAATAGCAACAAGGTGAAAATGGATAGACCTGTTTGCAAAAAGGAGGTAGAAAGGAAACAATTACTGCCCAATAACATGATTTGAAGACACATACGCTGACAAAAAAGAAGCATATTCCATGTAATAAGGGAAAGATAGCACATGGTGGTTTATCAAAAATAGTTTGAGGGCAAGATTGCAAGATGGAAAGTACGCCGACCGAGATACGTTTTAAGCAAACAACTAAAGAAGATCCACATGCAGCAACGCGGGAAGATGGGCAGTGGAGCAAGGCCGGAGGAAGCTATACCTAAGGGTCGTCGGGATGTTACTAGGAGGGTTCCGGCGGCCGGGATCTTCCCATACCGCGACAACGAGCAAGTGGCGAAGGCCCTACCGCGTCGGAGCTTGGTCAGAGAGAATGGTGGGTACCGCAGATCGGGACGTGCTGCCTCAACGCCGTCTAATGGAGAGACAATCCACATCCTCCCTTTCCGCCGGTGGACAAGATGTGGCCGGATCACTGACCAACGCCGAGAGAGAGAGGCCACCGCCGCCTTGTGGGAGATGGTGTGATGAGAGACAAACCCATTTTTCCATTTCCCCACGGCAATCGTTTTATATTCTGTATGTGCCATTGAGGAATATATAACTATATTTAATACTAACGCGTCAAGTCGAACTTTGTTCCGTCTAGGCGTGGTACCCGACCCTCCTTCGAGGAAACAACCGCTACACGCGTCAAATTATCACGTGGGCTGCCTTTTCGTACAGAAACGAACTCCACCGTGTACCCACGCGAGTGTGGCCGGGAACGAGACGTGAGTACGCGCGTCCTGCGTGCACCTCTTCTTTAGGTGCAGGTACGTACATGGGTGGGTGTGAGATAAATGGTTTGTGCGAAACAGAGGCAATGTCTTGATGATATCTCAAACAAAAAAAACGTAACATATGCAATGTGTGTGAAACGGAGTCATGGACGTGAGATATCGATAGAATTGAAAACATGGATGAAGTGTGTGGCTGCGCGATCGATAAAGAGTGCCATCAAATTTGTGTTTGCCCACGTCAAAGATACAGGGCGGCTGGCCTACTGGAATTTGAGAGGGCAGAGGTGCAGTTTTTCTCTATGGCATGGATACCTACCTACAATGTTCGACTACCGGTGTGTGGGCGGGGGCAGAGATCGATCGACTAGTATATGTGTGGGGAAGGAGAGATACCTAGCTATGTATTGCGGGAGATCGATCGGCATCCATGGATATGTGTAGCAGAGGAATAAGGTTGGGAGAAAGACAAAGGTAGAGTGTCGGAGGGTTGGTGGTCGAGTGGCGTCTCATAAATGGTGGGAGAGGCCTGCTAGACAAACGGAGGGTACGAGTGCAATATCAATAAGAGAGGGCGGGGGATGTCTATCTATGCACGTGCATGTGAGAGATGGGTCGGGAGGTATGCAAGGATGATGAGGGGAGACGATATGGTTGTGGTAAGCATACCTAACTACATAGGAAGATCAACCATCGTGTGTTCGAGAAAGGGAGAGACATAACTAGCGAGGTAAGTGTATCTGTGCATGGGGAAAACGAATTATAGTCGACCTGGCTATATGTAGGGAGATCGGTACGTATACATGCATGCATGTGTTAGAAACAAATAAGGTCCGGAGAGGCAGACAGGGGGGAGAAGGGGGTGGCTAGGAGGTGGTGCGAGAGGCCTACCATGTCGAGGGGGGAGGAGTGTGCTAGTATGAGATCAATGGAAAGAGGGGCGGGAGTGTGCACCTGCGTGGAACCATATTGGACATAGGGGGGCATGGATGGTGAGAAGAGAAGAGGGGAAGTATATATGTGTTTGTGGTAGGCACACTTGGCTAGAGAAGTAGAGAGGTATATTGACCGGTGTGTGCCGAAAAGAAGGAGCCGGGGGCCTATACACACCGCAGGTGAACGACCTACAGAGATGTAATGAACGTGTGCGATGGAGGGGATGTTAAGGGAGGGTGAGAGGGGGCAGGCGTGTGCATGCATGATAGAAAGTTAGCGCTAGCTAGCTACAAATAGAAGATGACCGTGAAGTTGTAAAAGATGAACAAAGATCATAATTCATTATAAAAAAGTGGATATGGATACTTGGAGAAGATATCATAATGTATAACATTGATTATAATTTGGGATAATGTGTGGCTTTTGCAGCTCAGGTCTAAATACTTGTCATAATGTAGGGGGCGGGCACTATACTTTGTGTGATAAACATGGTGTACGCATGGAACATGGTTTAGATTATGAATATATAGTTAGTACATCAAATGTACTATTATTTGGAATCAACATCAAGTGTATTCAAAAAATAGAATTTGAGTTCATGTAGTACACATAGTTCATATCTATCTCTATAGTAATCATGTGGTGTGTTATTAAGTTAATACACGAATGACGGTTGAAGTTGGCAACAATCATGATTGTAGATTCTTACTGAAATAGGGAAACAAATTCAAATTCAGTTTGAATTGCAGCGGTAGTATAGACATTTGGAATGCACTAAAATGTTGGTATGAGTAGGTTACATGCATTATACAACAAGCAAAAAAAATTAATTGGACATAACATGGATTCATACTCCCTCCTTCCATCTATATAGGGTGTAATGCGTTTTTTAAGACCGCCTTTGACTATTGACAAGATTAATAGTACATGACATGCACAATGTGAAAATTATATCATTGAAAGCTCCTTTCAGAGACGAACTTAACGCTGTGCTTTTGTAAGTTGCATGCCATATATTATTGCTCTAATATTTTGTCAAAGTTAGCATCGAAAAACGCATTAGGCCCTATATAGATGGAAGGAGGGAGTAGCTTTGAATAGCATTTGTATAGTAAAACGGGGCAAGACTCTCTCTTTGTGTGGTATGAATAGTTTTATTTTTTCATTTTCTTTTTTGTTGAGGGAAGTGCGAATTGATTTGGTACGTACAAGTACAATATTACACGTTAGGCTTGTCCCTAAAATTCAACCCGCGCCTTGTTATATCCCGAAAATTCAGATATCGTGCTCCCAAAACTGTCACCTTCACAACCCGCGCCTTGCTATCCCGAAATTACAACGCGCGCGAAAACTCCCTCCAGCTGCCAAATTCCCGACACGCGAAATCCCCCTTCTAACCCTGAGCCGAAAGGGCCGCTAGTTCAAATTGGTGGGGGTACTTTTGTAATACACCCTACATTTTGGACAAGCGCGTCCCTAAGTCATGGTTCACCCCCTCCCATCGCCTCCTTTTCGCCATTCGAAATCCCAGGCCACCATAACCTCTCCGCTCCAGCCGCGAAACCCCACCCTCCTCCGTCCGCCACCTCACCGCTGCCCATCCGGAGCCTCTTCCCCGACGATGTCATCCACCGCAACAGCTCAACGTCCCTTGTCCACCTCCACGGATGAGGATCCGTCGTCCATCTCGTCGTCCCGCCGGTTCAGCCGCCCCGTCCTCCACCTCCAAAGAGCTGCTCCGATGATTGCCTCGTCTATTGCAGCTGCTCCATCCCCACAGCGCCGCCTTAACCTGCTCCACGAGAACCGCAGCATCCTCACCGACTCCTCGAAGGAAGCCTAGGCCTATTTGGCGCCACAAAAGAGGTTGTACACTCATCGCATCGCACCTTGTCCTTAACTCGACCTCCCAGCACCGACAGTGATCCATCCTGCACCCCCATGGAGCGGCTACATTGAAGCCGGTGCCGCGGGCGACATCTCCATGGAGGCTCTCCCCAGTGCGAGGCCCCTTTGGCGGCAGTGTCCATACTAGCCGGATCTACTGCTGCTGCTGCTGCTGCTCTGGCTCTTGCTCGCTCACGCAACAGCTGCTGCTCCGGCTCTCGCAACAGCTGCTGCTCCGGCTCTCGCTCACTCACATGCGCTGCTGCTGCTCTCCCCCTTGCTCGTGCTGCTGCTCTGCTCTGATTTAGCTACACTTCAGTCGACTGAATCGACTTTCGGGTCAGTCGATTTTCAGGGGGTGGGGGGGGGGGGCTCGCCGGAGTTAAGGAAGAACCACCCACAGCGGGGACGGGGGCTCGTCGGAGAGGTACCCCACTATCTATCTTAGGGTTCAGGGTGGGGGGCGGGGCCCTAGAGGGCTGGCCGGGGCGGCGGCGGACCGGCAGTGGGGAGTTGTTTCGGGACGGCGAGGCGGCGCTGGGGTCGGCAGTTCGGCTGGTGGTGGCTGGCGGCTCAGGGGGTGCAGGTTGAAGATGAACTACAGACACTCCCTAAACTACATGTCAAGTGCCTCTCTGCTACCATTGCGTTCAGTTTCGACAATAACATTCAGATTCCACAGTAAATTTTAGTTTTGACAGTTAAGTTCAGAGTCGACAACTTTTACCTCATCTGTTGTAGTCAGGTGGTTTTTGATGATGTATATTTTACATATATTTTACATCATTTATTGGAGATGCTATTAGAATCTCACTTGAGATTGACGATGTCTGTCTTGTGCTGCTTCAGCCTTGACATCTTACGGCTCACCGGGACTGCTCCAACGACAGAATGATCCATCACAACAGAGCAGTGCCCTGGACGCCGTCTACAGTTCCTCAGATCTTCCTCCACACCTCCGACAGCCACCTCTGCCTCAACTGCTTCAGAGACCAACCCAATGATGTTGAGGTCGACACGGCTACGGCAAAGAGGTTGTACACTTGTTGCATCACTTATTATTATACATTCATGTCGATCCATTGGGGCTATTTTGGTTCAACAGAAAAACATAGCAATAGGGAACTTTCCAATGGCACTCTACTATTCAATTATTCATGCATTTTGTTGAAAAGAATGGAGCAAAACATCCACCTGGACCTACTTTTCGAAATCCTATGCATGAAAACAAGACCAAGTGCATTAGTGGCAGAATAATATTCTAACTATACACGCTTTCATATGGTTTCACTTTATTTTGGCCATGTTTCTTTGCATTCCTCTGCTCTTCCAATTCCTGTGAACCAAACACCCAAGTTGACAGAAATCATGTGTTTACAAATGCTCTGTTTACCATATGCATTCCTATCCTATTCCGGTGTTTTTCGTATCCCTGCGTTTTTAGAATCATGCAAGCCAAATGAGCCCTTACAGAATTACTTCAGTTATAGGTAGGTGTCGAAGGGAACTTTGTGTGGTTTGTCCTGCTCCTGCTGCGATGTCGTCCACCTCACCTGAGCTGCTCCATCGAAAGAAGCATCCACCAAACCAGACATCATGACTCCCGACCGTCTTTCGCCGCCTCAGATCTCTTCCCTGCCGCCAGCACCCACCGCAATGGCATAACCGTCATCGACTCAGCAGATGAACTTGAGGAGTACACGGGTCCACAAGAGAGGTCAGACTCTTTTGTTTCTGCTTATGTTATGCATTGCTTAAAATTACCTGCTACTTTATCGTCCTGTTCACCTCTTGGACTCCAAGTCAGGTCCAAATTAATGTTCAAACTTGAGTTCTAAATTAGTTGTGGGGCACATAACGAGGCAGTAATGAATAGTATCTCTGTCTAATATCTGGTTCATCTAGGGTATGCCTATGTTGTTCATCTTGGGTGGGAAACAAATAGTAAAGCAATCATCATCTGTCTTTTAATTAAGTTAAAGCAATCATCAGCCTGCTATCATTATTTTTGGATCCATCCAGTGGTTGTTACCATCACTCCAAATTTCTGCATGCTCTCCTTACATAATCTCACCATATTTTTTTCGTATGCATGTCAGATATTGTACATAGTCATGCTGAACATGTAGAGAAAAAGAGAAGAATTTTGCACGGCAATACAATGTCATGCAGACATTGCTCCATGGTGGGTTCAATGGCAAACCCTCCCCCTCTCTAGATTGTAATCCAGAGGAAGATATCTATTCTGAGGCGGATTCAGACGCAGCTGACCACTCCTATTTAGCCCCCAAGGTGTTTGCTCTACCTTGGCATGATGATGTTAGCCATATCATGCATATGTTGCCTTGCAGTGCCTGCTTAGTTTAGACATGTTCTGTAATGCCACCTGTTTAGTTTCTATATCATATATGGGAATTATGCAGTCTCATGTCTTAGCCAACCATAATATATGTGAAATGTGCAATGCCATCCTGTTTAACCAGGCATCATATATTTGAATGATATATTGCCCATCCTTTTCTTTATTACATTTCCATTTGTGGACAATGTTTGTACATTAAACTACTCTTCCTGTGAATCAGCCATTTGGGTGGGAGATGGAAAAATCTGGAGTGAAAACAAGGCCTTCAGAGCAGACAATGCTACCTGTCGAAGCAGATCTCTTGTTGGGTCTTGATAGCTCCTCAGAGATGGATTCAGAGATAGATGACCAGTCCTATTCCCCCACCGAGGTGTATGCTCTAACTTGGCACGGTTATACTGCACATATCATGCATATGGTGTCTTGCATTGCATAGTTTAGACATTATATACACAATATTCAACACCATGTTCTTAGTTCAGGCACCATATTGCCCTCTGTTTAGCATATAAATCACATATGTGAATTAAATCATGCGATCCTGATTACTTAGATAACATTTAGGTGAATTATGTCATGCGATCCTGTTTAGTTATTCATCATATCTTTGAATTATGTTATGCTATGCTATCCATAGATAGACATCATATATGTGAAATTATGTCATGCTATCCGTTTTAGTTAAATAATATACATATCAACTATTTCATGCCCTCTTCTTTCCACACTATTTATTGCATCTGTCTCTCATACAATGTCTGTACATTCAACTATGTTTCCTGTTTATTAGCCATTTGAATTGGAGCGGGTGATGCCAGTATCTAGCGGAGTAAAAACACGGTCTTCAAATAAAACAGTGCTACCTCTTGGTGGAGATAGCACCCCGGTTGTACATGCACGAGAACCAGCCCTACCACACATAACCCAAACTATCACAGATTGTACCCCTACTACGATGGACAGAGAACCAGCTTCACCCAATCTAACCCCAACCCCAGAAGATAGTAACCCAGTTCCTGTTGACACAACACCATCTCCACCACAGAGCTCCCAAACAAGGGCAGTTAGTAAGGCAGCTCCAGTGCCCAAAGGGCTAGTACTACCACGACGAACCCCAACTCCACCAGTTAGTACGCCTATTCCTGTGGAGGAAGCACAACCAGCTAGTCATAGTTTAGCATCTATCACATTTGATGTTGTTAAATCCTGTGTGCGTATCTTCCCATCTTGGAAATATTGTACTAAAGATGAAGGAAAATGCCAGTTGCAGGTGTTTGTCCAGGAGTTATGTGTAAGTAATGTTATTCATGGCAATTACTTTGCTTTGTCCCATACATCCTACCTCCATGATGGTTATAATACAACAAATTTTCCCATTTTTCTCTATAGAGAAGGACCGATTCGGAAACTCAGGATGAGGTAACCTGTGCTAATACCTCTGCTATCTTCAAGAATGCTTGGTGGCAGTATTGGAATTACCTGAAGAAAACATACTTCATTGGCAAAGAAACTCATCAAATTCCCTTACGTTCTCCTGAGACACATTTACTGGACAATGACTGGGAACGCCTTGTTCTGTACTGGTCCTGAACCAAGAATGTGGTAAGGTCTATGAGCTCATTTTCTATTTTTATGTACTATATTCTTGCGTCTTACTATACTCTGTTCATGTAGAACAAGTGCCTAAACCTGAAGAACGACTGTTCTAATTTAAGATTCCATTGCTATCATAGTTCAAAAAAGCGCTAGGCGTTAATTGTGCGTTTTGCCACCACCTTGCCCTTTACTGACCAAAGTGCATGCTTATGCGCAGTTATGCACAGATTAAGCATAGTTATGCGCAATGCATTTTGCCAACACCTAGAGCCTAGGCGCGCTTAAGCACTCGCTTAGGCGCGCCTTTTTTTAACTATGATTGCTAACGTGCATACTGCTTTGCTCTTGTATCACTATATTTACTCATACAAACTTATTTTTAAATTGAAGGATCCAATCGAAACTCCAATGGCACAGTAGGTATGTTCACACATGTTTCTTTAATAGGTTTGCTCTTATCAATAGCTCTGTTGATTTCAATTTCAATTGTGTATACAATTGACTTCTCATATCATGCACATTACTAGCATCACAACAGAGCCAATAGTGTTGTTGTACATGTAGACCCGTGGTACTCATCTGAAATCTTGTTGTGCCGTGTAGTTTCCCACGCTTTGTATTCTTTCATTGCTGCTTTGTCTTGAACTAATATGATTTGAACCGTGTCTCTATTTTGATTTGGCAAGACAATGCAGTGACCATAGGACATAGATATATGTTTGTTTGATGCTTTTATTATGTACTAGTACTTGGCAATAGAAGAATTGGTAGTTTAATCTTGTCCACCTTACTAATGAACTGGTTCACCGAAATGAGTTTCATATACTAGTACATGCTAGATTTGTTATGTGTCTGCTTGTTTATTCTTTTAGAATGCTGACAGAATATTGGGGAAGAGTGCCTTATTAAGAAATGGTAAAGGAAGTAATGCAGATAAGGTTCAGGATAGTGAGACATCCTTGTTGGTCTCCAAAAAAGCTGATAAAACAGCTAAGGAAGACTATCTTCAAAACAGTGAGACAACCCCAAAGTCCTGTCTTGGTTTAGTGTTCGAGTTACTGGCCACTACTGCTTGCACAAGCTATTCAAACTCAATGTCTGAATTAGTTCGGTTTCTTGAGTCTCAACTGCAAGCTGAAAGACATCGATCAGTTGTGCTACGACAAGAAGCGAAAGGACTGCGGAAGTCCCTGGAGCATTCAGATGCATACTTTCTGGTGCAACACACTACAAAAAAAGACACATCCGTGACATTTTGGGCCAAACGAATTTTTTTCTGTCATACATATGACACTTCTATGACGATAATTGTGACAAAACCCGGTATCATCATAGATGTGGTGAGCTCCTACTTCTATGACAAAAAATCATGACAGAAAATGGGCTTTTTGTCCTGGGCGGGCCGGAGACGCAGCTGCATGACATTCTTTGGGCCGTCCATGACGGAAAAAACAGTGGTAGAAGTGAGGGGGAGGAAAATTTCGGGGAGTTGTCGGTTACGGTGGTAGGTCGGTGGCCGAGCGATGCGTGTTTCTCTCATACAGGTACGCGCGTGTGTGCGAGGCATTGGCTCTAACTGAACCCGAGCGAGGCGTTGGGCTCTAACTGAACCCGAGCGATTGCACTGCAGGCTACGCGTTACTGAACCCGAGCGATCGATCGATGGCTGTTAACTGAACCCGATGGAGCGATTCCTTCGCTACTGCTGCTAACTGAAGCTGGTCGATTGGATGAACAATGAGCATTGCGGGGGGGGGGGGGGTTGGATGAATAGTTAGTGGTGGCGTTGCCTCTGGATGAACAGGACCCCGTGGTGTGGAGGGTTGGATGAACAGTAGACGGTGGAGGGGTGGCCGTGGAGGGGTGGTTGAACAGGACCCCGTGGTGTGGAGGGCTGGATGAACAGTAGACGATGGAGGGGGTGCCCATGGAGGGGTGGTTGAATAGTAACCGGTGGAGTAGCGCGTGGTGGAGGCTGGATGAACATGAGCCCGTGGAGGCTGGAGGAGGTCGATGGTGGAGATGAACAGTATCCCGTGGAGTCCCGTTTTGCGGTACGCCACACCCCTCCCGATGAACAGGACCCCCGTTTCGACTGTAGGAGGTCCGTTTTGTCCGTTTTGCGGTACGCCACACCCCTCCCGATCAACAAGACCCCCGTTTTGACCGTAGGAGGTCTGTTTCGTCCGTTTTGCGGTATGCCACACCCCTCGCGATCAACAGGACCCCCGTTTCGACCGTAGAAGGTCCGTTTCCTCTGTTGTGCGGTACGCCAGGCCCCTCCCGATCAATAGGATCCCGTTTCGAACGTGGCCGGTCGAACACAAGGCCGTTTCCTCCGTTGTGTGGTACGCCAGGCCTAGTTTCCATGGCCTGTTCCGTCCAAGCCCTCCCGATGAACATGACCATGCATTCCGTTCCGACCCAGCCGGTTGGCTCCCCATGAACACGACGACGACGCTGTTTCTTCGTTCCGACCCAGCCATGTATGTATGCGCGATAGGCGTTTGAAACCCTGCCCGTATGTACGTACGTGGCCGTATTTTCTTTCTTGCACCCTCGCCGCTGTACGTACGTGTACATGCTACGTGTGCGCCTCTACTACGACACGTGCACGCCTCTACATCGACCAGTATGTACGTACACGTTCGCGACCAGAAGACAACGCTACGTACGCTTCGACCAGGTGGGTCCCGACTGTCAGGCACTTCCCTGCGTGCGAAGATGTAGCTGGTGGGTCCCAGTAGTCAGGGGGGCGAATTGTTTTTTTCTTGCCCGGACGCACTTCCTTGTGTGCGAAGATGTAGCTGGTGGGTCCCGGCAGTCAGGGGGCGATTTTTTGCCCGGACGCACTTCCTTGCGTGCGAAGGTGTAGCTGGTGGGTCCCAGCAGTCAGGAGGGAAATGTTTTTTCCGCGAAATACGGTGGCCCGTCCGGTGGGTCCCTGCTATCAGGTGGAGGAATCATTATTTTCTGTGTAATAAGGCGGCACTTCCTTGCTGCGGCCATGGACCCAGCTGTCAGCCTCTCGATGTACAGTCCACGTCCGATGGAAGTCGTTCCTTGACCACGTTGACCACGTCGAGCCGAGAGCACCAGGGCGGTGGACGACGGCGAGGCCTAGGAAGGGGACAACGTGTAGCTGGTGAAGACGCGGCAGTGGATGCCCACGCAGAGAGGAGTATGAGTATTCACTCGTTCGGCTGCGGTGTGAGGCTGCCGTCGCCGCAGGGCCTGGCCATCTGTGGGAATAGTAGGGGGCGGTGAGGCCTCCACGGCAGCACAGCCGGCCACGGGAGGCAGGAGCAGGTGGCACGACCGACGCTGCTTTGGGCGGCTGGAGCAAGAAGACCAGAGGTTGAAGAAGCACTACGGCTGTTGGATGGACATCATACGGTCACTGGAACTAGAATCGTTCATATTGACTAAGTTGACAAAGCCCTCCGTCCCCATCAACTTAGTAGGCCCACAAGTCAGCCTCCCACCAAGGTGAGTCCCAGCTAGCAGGGGGAGTATTCATTTTTTTGTGCGTAATAAAGAGGCACTTCCGGTGGGTCCGAGCTGACAGCGGGGGGAACGTTTTTTTTCGCAAAATATGGTGGCCCGTCTGGTGGGTCCCAGCAGTCAGGGGGGAAACCTTTTTTTCGCGAAATAAGGTGGCCCGTCCGGTGGGTCCCTGCTGTCAGGTGGAGGAATAATTATTTTGCGCGTAATAAGGAGGCACTTCCTTGCGGCCGCCGTGGACCCAGCTGTCAGCCTGTCCACGTACAGTACTCTTCCGATCGAAGTCGGTAGTTGACCACGTTGACCACGCTGTGCCGAGAGCACCAGGGCGGTGGACGACGGCGATGCCTAGGAAGGGGACGACGCGGAGCTGGGTTAGGCACAGCAGTGGAAGCCCACACGGAGAGGAGTACGAGGGTTCACTGGTTTGGCTGCGGTGTGAGGCTGCCGTCGCCGCAGAATAACAGGGGGTGTGGGTGAGTGGAGGGATGGCCTGGCCAGCGGTGGGAGTAGTATGGGGGCGGTGAGGCCTCCGCGGCAGCACAGCTGGCCACGGGAGGCAGGAGAAAGCGGCACGACCGATGCTGCTTTGGGCGGCTGGACCAAGAAGACCGGAGGTTAAAGATGCACTACGGCCGTTGGATGGACATCGTACGGTCACTGAAGCTAGAATCGTTTATACTGACTAAGTTGACAAAGCCCTTGGTACGCTCCAACTTAGTAGGCCCACATGTCAGCCTCCGAAACGGTGCGCCCCGGATGTCAGGGGGAGGAATCATTTTTTGGGCGGCCGAAGCTAAGAATATCCGAGATTGAAGAAGAAGCACGACATCCGTTGGATAGACATCCAACGGCCACTGCTGCTAGAACCGTGTGTTGACTATAATAAGTTGACAAAGCCTTGCATACGCGTCAACTTATTTTTTTCGGGGACGCGTCACTTAGTAGGCCCACAAGTGTGTGGCATAGAACTTATAGCCCGTTTGCGTTTTGTAAGAATGTACAACCCATTTTTGAATTCTAATGGAATTTACAACAGCCCATTTACAGTTTGTTAGAAGTACAACCCATTTTCTAGCTAGGACAACGATTAATAATTTCAACCAGCCGTTGAAGACAGAATTCAATAAAATTTCCCACATTTTGATGGGATCCGAAATATTTTTATCCCGAAATTTCTAGTCAGATTAAATATAAATTTGTATTACGTAAAAATCCAACGAACATTGCGCGCACAACAATGAAAATTTAAGATTTTCAAAATCCATAAATAATATTTTATAAACTAATTTCGTGTTTGGTGCATTTTTTTATAGTTACTGCCCAGTTTTTATAATTACATCCCATTTATTATTTTTAAAGCCCATTTTCCTGTTAAGCATAATGCATCCCTCCTAGGAAAGATTTGCAGCCCAGCGGGGCAGAGAATAACAAGTTGACCTTGCCTGGGTATTCCTCAAAAAGACGTATAGCTGGGCTAGCCATTTTCATCTTGAAAAAAGTAGTATCTGGGCTGGATATCTGGCCTGGGCTAGACGGGCCACAGCCCGCCCAGTTAATACCCTGCTCTCCTATGAACAACAACGAAATCATCGCCAAGAAAAACTCTGGAGTGCTCACGCCTCAAAAACACAAATACTGCTCGAGCTGCTTGGTCCCAGCTGTCGGCCGCACCTTGTGCAATTCTCTCGTTTATATTGACTACATAGGTTGACAATGGGTGGGACCGTGATGTTAGGAAACCAGGAGAAAGCAAAAAAATATATAGTTGTACATAATAAGGAGGCACTTGCATACGTACAACTATGGTTCTAGTGGGTCCCTAGTGTCATCCAGTCAAAATAAAGTCATCTCCTGAATCCTCATGTTCGTTGACCATGTTAACAATGCTCGGCGCCACGTCGAGCGCAACAAGTCGAAGGACAATGGAGAGGGCCTCGCTGGCCCTACGGGGGTCTGATACAGCGCCCGCTACTCATTCAGGAAGCCAGGATCATCAGACACCTATGAGCACCTTCGAGAAACTGAGACGACATGAAACGGTAAGGCCGCGCTTGGGAGCTCTGGTTTATTTCAAACCTGTATTAACATACAAGTGTAATTTACTCGTCATCGGAAGGCCCAAGGTCTGTAAGTAAAACCGGCGGGTTACGCATGTAATTTGAGAGACTAGTGTGTATTTTACGAGCATTGCTATATGGACGACATTACCAGACGATACATGCACGATGTGCATATCATGCCATCCATGGGCAAGGTTGAAACAGCAGCTAACGGCTGGATTAGCAATCGTCCGAGTGTCATTCAGCGTTTTTATCATGTGTGAAGTTCTTCCGATATTTTACTAGTCGAAATCGACCAACCAAGCGCCTTCGCCCGAGACCATCTACTTTAATTTACAAGCGTCAGTTTTACAAGCGGTTTTGGTTGGAAAACGACGATCCAATCACGGCCTAATATCATGAGTTGGTCGTAAGATCATATGGTTTCACGTCTAACCTACTCGACATGTCGTATAGGCTATGAATGAAACATCAGACGATGAACTTCTTACGCACAGAAACAACATAAGAGGATGCTATTCTTAACAAGCAAATCACTGGCATTAGATCGACATGCAAAACAATATGAAGCATTATTCTCAGGAGGCATGGTGAACAGCTCGTGATGCCGCATGCCACAACTTTCCAAGCTCAACTTTGCAATCAAACACAAGGCCTGGCATTACATAGACAATATTCAGAACAAACTCTTAACACAGGAATATCTCAGCAGAGTAACTATTTACTTCTAAACTAAACACAGGAATAGGAAAAAACACTCGACGCTGCTCACAGCAAGGGCCTCTCACTCAAAAATATCAAATGTATGTCTTCTGGCTAACATCAATGAGCAAATTTTGACAAGGTTTTCCAATTCCAATATATTAAACTAACGTCTTCTTGCTAACATCAATGATTAAACTTTGACAAGCTTTTCCCATTCAAAATATGTAATGCCTATGATTGTGTCCCGTCGTAGCTTCTAGTACTTGTTTGGGCACTTTTTGCCCAGGGCACTCCACGTGTTGTTAAATTGCTAATGGTCTCTGCAGACTAGTCATGTCACCGGTGTCTAATAATACTCTGTAAAGCTTCTCGGTCATTCCTTTTGTAATGTACCGCAACCAGTGACTGCTTCTTTCTGCAAAGTGGAACGACCAACTGGACCCAGTAACGCAGTAGTTTGCCTTGGACACATTGGCTCCTTTTGTGCAGTTCAACTAAAATCGAAGTCGGAATAAAATCGAGCTTTAATTTTGATATCCCTGTAAGCAACAATAGGTATAAGGGAAACGATTACTGAGAAATAACGGTTGATGACTTGTCTTAATGGGAAACAAAGCAGGAGCGTAGCAATTCTCCATCAGTGTGATTCATTCATATTGACTGAGACATTATCTTAACAATGCCTTGTTTCAACATGTATAAAGAACGACAAAGTAGAAAAGTACCATTCCTAAAACAATGCAACTGATTCATTTTTAAAGAGACATTATCTTAACAATACCTTAGTTAAACATGTAGAAAGAACTACAAAGCAGGATAGTACCATTCCTAACAAGTGTTGCAGTTTTGAACTAAGATTCAGTAGTTAATTAATTCTGAGAGTGGCATTGCTTAATTTTACCAGCGGCATTAGATTAACGAAAAGCATAAACAGTTCCGGGGAGAGTGGGCGCAACAACAATATGTGCTTCCATCTACTTATAAAGGGGGTGATGCAGAGTTTGTTGTAACAAAGCAACAAGCATCATGTCTGGGTTGGTCCCATTTTTGTTCACTACTTAATGGGAAAAGACAGCAATACAATAGCTTCAATTCAACATTTATTTAAAATAGTACCAATACAAGTAGCACAACATCTCAAAGCACACTGCACAATCATGTGGATGAAGGCCTGTACTCACCTTTCATGAGAACACCAGGATAAAATACGAATCTGCTAACATGAATAGGAAATCCAATCTCGTTTTGTGCAGTTGCACTGAAATCAAGCAAAGTGTTTCGCGTAGCGAAGCAAAATGTCGCAATAGCAACAAGTTGAATAGATATCCCTGTTTAAACAGAGGCAAAAAAGGAATCAATTACTGGCTAGTAAAGGAGGATGAAACATGCGGCCACAAAAATGGTAATCCCGCCAATCCCTAACAAGTGTTGCAGTAGTTTATTCTTAGAGCGGCATCAATTACTGGCTTATAAAGGGGGTGATGCTGAATTTGTTGTAACAAAGCAACAAGCATCATGTCTGGGTTGGTCCCATTTTTGTTCACTAACGGGAAAAGACAGCAATACAATAGCTTCAATTCAACATTTATTTAAAACAGTACCAAAACAAGTAGCACAACATCTCAAAGCACACTGCACATCATGTGGTTGAGACCAAGATTTGAAACAACTCGCCAGGAACACTAGAAACAAATCTCGATCTCCTTTTGTGCAGTTCCACCAAAATTAAGCAAAGTCACCGGTGTGACATTCCAGTAAACTTCACAAAACACTCTTAAAACATAAGTGTTTCGAGTAGCGAAGCAAAATGTCGCAATAGCAACAAGTTGAATCGATACCCCTGTTTTAACAGAGGCAAAAAAGGAAACAATTACTTGCCGATAAAGGAGGATGAAAAAAACAGTGACAGAAAGAAGCATCTAACTTATCTTGGATGGGAAACAAAGTAGGATAGTAGCATTTGTAAAATGGTTACATTGATTCATATTAACAGAGACACTCTCTTGAAACAACATTCGTTAAAAAATGTAATTTACTTTTAATAGTGGCATTGCTTCAATTTTCCAGCGGCATTCTTAGATTAACAACAGCAAAATAGCTGTATGGGACATGCTAGCACCATGTGCGTCCACACGTATAAATGGGTATGCAGAGTATGTAGCCAAGCAGCATATCCGTGTTGGTCCCATATTTGTTCTCTTTGAACTTTTTCCCTATGTGAGGGCAGCAAATCTAGTCCTGCACAAACTACCCGACCCCCCCAGTTTCTTTCCCTTTTCAACAAAGAGATCGGTTCCTTACAGATGTGTGTACTGGGTTACACCCTTTTTCCCTTTTCGACCAACAAAGCGGCTGAATAGCCAGTCTATACTACTTTTCCTCCCTCCTTTCCTCATTGAACCACGTCCTAGATTCATGCTCCACCCCACCGCACCTTTCTTTCCTCTTTGAACCAAGACCTAGATTCGACTACAGATCGAAAAAGATCCACATGCAGCTAGAGCAACGACGGTTTCAAAGAAACTTATACCTTAGGGTCGTCGGGATGTGGCAAGGCGTGTGGCGGGAGGCCGGATCTGCCCACACTACATACGGCAGCGAGGAAGAAGTGGTCGGTGGCCCTCCCGCATAGGCGCTGGGTGAAAGAGAACATCACAGCCGATAGTGGATTGCCTCCCTCACCGAAGGCGATAGAGTTAACGCTGCACCTCCTCCCCTTCCCGGTGCGACGAGATACGGACGCCTCCTTCACCAGCTATGAGGGGGGAGAGAGAGACAAGAGGCCAATGCAGTCTTGTTTAGATCTGGTGAAGAGAGGGTGAGAGACTGTGAATATAGCAAACCCTAGCAAATGAACGCTGAGCCTAGAGCGTGTAACATATATGTATTGCGGCGAGCGTGTGGAGAGTGCAAACCCTAGCGAACAAGCGTTGAGGCTCCCGCTTATATATATACTAATGTAGTACGACTGAGCTCCGGTGCCTTCACTGCATCTGCTTTTGGCTGTATGACAGGTGAGCCAGCCACATTTTGGGCCCACCTGTCATAAACCCAAAGGCAGGTGCACTAAGTCAATGAAGTTGCGTCCATATAGTACTCTCGTGTGTATACGACTAATATATAGTGGAGTGGTTTTCTTATTCTCTCCATAACAATCGTTTTAAATTGTGTAAGTACGAAACGAAACTCTTTATTTAATGTATAGTGAAGAAAACTAGCACTACTTCTGATGAACTAACGATCCACGCCCACGCGTCCTGGTCGCACTTCCTGTCCTTCACGTGTGGTACAC
Source organism: Triticum aestivum (assembly GCF_018294505.1). Lineage (NCBI taxonomy): Eukaryota > Viridiplantae > Streptophyta > Magnoliopsida > Poales > Poaceae > Triticum > Triticum aestivum. The sequence goes on along the minus strand of NC_057807.1, from coordinate 266,481,539 downwards.
TACCCTCCCTTAAGTGAACAACCACACATGCGCCAAATTATCGGAAACGTGTGAGAGTGTGTACAAATAAAGAACTTTAATTTCAATTATCAGAAAGGTTTGAGAGTATTACAAAGTTTGACTTCAGTCAAATCTAATATGCGGAGTACATAAAAATGGAGGGCTACTACGTCCATCCGGGTTTTTAGTCCACACCATTTTTTAAATCAAAGTTAATAGCTGGACAAATAAAATTACAGGGGAGCTGGAGACAAAGTTGTGAGAAGGCTTAGAAATCAATACAAAACTTATGCTCTTAGTACCAACGTCGATCCTTCTTCGAGGAAACATTTGGTTCATAGCCAATTGTGTGATAAAATTGCACTAACGTGAAAGACGACTGCATCTCCAACGCAACCAAGGTGAACTGACGAAGGATATCATCTTTGTGCGTAACAAGCAAAGAGCACTGATGGAAGACAACTTGTTTTTCATTGAAAATCGATCAGCTTCACCAGCCGACACAACCATGAGGCGCAACCATGAGCATCGATAGGTCATCGTGGTGATGCATCATCCATTTGGCATCAAGTTTGGGTGAGGCACCTATGAAGTTTGACAAATCCTCACTGTGGTCTGTTTCTTCTCAGTAATCAAGCTCGAGGAAGGAAGAACCACGTGGCAGAGGACAATGAGGCGGAACAACAATGGCCATCCAATTTTGTGCAGTTCCACTAAAATTGAGGAAGACATGCCCGGGTAAGTACTCATCGACGGCGGAAGCGGATTAAACTTGATCTACGAAGAAACACTCAACAAGATGGAAATTGATAAAAGCCGCATTGAGCAGAGCGGCACAACCTTCAGGGGAATCATCCCTAGTCAGGAAGCACGGTGTGCGGGAAAAATCACACTCGATATGGTATTCGGCACTCTGGAGAATTAAAGGTCCGAAGAAATCACATTCCAAGTGGCTCCTTTCAGCAACGGATACCACGCCATTTTAGGGCGGGACACGTTCATAAGCTTTCAAGCTATACCCCATTACGGGTACATGAAGCTTAAAATGCCCGGACCCAATGGAATCATCACTCTAGCCAGTGATCCGGATGTCGCACTTCGCGCCGAAAACAAAACCGCAGCACTAGCCCTGGAAGCATTATCCGAATCTCTAGCAGCCTAAGAACTAACAACGTTGCGTGCCACCGTGGACAGAGACGGCATGATACTCGACAAGTGACCCAAGTCCACCTCATTCAAACCCGCAGACGACATAGTCAAATTCTAGGTCCACCCAACGGACCCCACGAAGACAGCTTCCATCGGGACACAGATGAGCCCCACAATGGACGCCGCACTACGAGAATTCCTACGCGAGAATTGGGACATCTTCGCCTGGCACCCTTTGGACATGCTGGACATCCCACGTAGACTGGCCGAACACAGCCTCAATATACTGAAAGGATACAAGCCTATCAAACAGACTCTTAGGTGCTTCTTAGAGCCCAAGCGGCAAGCCATGGGGGAGGAGCTAGCCAAGCTACTCGAGGCCGGATTCATCAGAGATATCAAGCATCCGGATTGGCTGGGAAATCTGGTAATGGTACCAAAGAAGGACAAATCCTGGCGCCTATGCGTTGACTTCAAAGACCTCAACAAGGCTTGCCCCAAGGATCCCTTCCCCCTCCCTCGCATCGACCAAATCATCGACGCCACCGCAGGACACGACTCATTGTGTTTTCTCGACGCATACTCTGGATACCATCAAATAAAGATGGCAAAGTCCGACCAAGCTGCAACAGCTTTCAGAACGCCATATGGTCCTTTCTGCTTCAACACTATGCCTTTCGGGCTTAAAAATGCCGGCGCAACCTATCAACGCATGATTCAAACATGCTTGGAAAAGCAAATCGATAAAATAGTGGAGGCATATGTGGACGACGTGGTCATAAAAACAAGACACGTCGAAACCCTAATAGATGACTTGAGGCTTACATTCGACAACCTCCGAACATATGATATCAAGCTAAACCCAGAAAAATGTGTTTTCGGCGTGCCCTCTGGGAAGCTGCTCGGCTTCATTGTTTCCAATAGGGGAATTGAAGCGAATCCAGCAAAAATCCGAGCTCTGTCGCAGCTGGCTATACCAACAGACCTCAAGCATATCCAGAAACTATCTGGATACGTGGCTGCCTTAAGCCGTTTTATCTCCCGGTTAGGAGAAAAGGCATTACCTCTTTACCGCCTTCTTCGGCGCACCAAACACTTCGTGTGGACGGATGCGACCGCGGCCGGACTGGATGAAATAAAGACCTTATTGGCCAGTAATCCAGTCCTAACAGCGCCAGATACTGGCGAGCCTATGCTATTGTACATAGCTGCAACACATCAAGTTGTAAGCGCAGTGCTCGTCGTTGAACGAGAGGCTGACGGATACAAATTCCCGCTCTAGAAGCCGGTATATTATGTATCCACGGTCCTCACCCCATGCAAATCCCGATACTCATACTATCAAAAGATAGCATACGCGGTCTTCATGGCATCCCGGAAGCTACGACACTACTTTCAAGAGTGTTCGATCACGGTGGCCTCCGAAGTACCACTCAACGACATAATAAATAACCGCGATGCTATGGGCCGGATTGCTAAATGGGCCATCGAGCTCCTTCCGTTCGACATAACATACAAGCCACGGCGGGCCATCAAGTCGCAAGTACTGGCTGACTTTGTTGCCGAGTGGACAGAAGCCGAACTCCCTAAAGAGTACGACGCATACTCTAACTGGATCATGCACTTCGACGGTTCTAAAATGCTGGCCGGATTGGGAGCAGGTGTAGTCCTGACGTCTCCCACCGGAGACACGTTCCAATACGTACTCCAAATATTATACACAGACACCAACAACGCAGCCGAATACGAGGCCCTGTTGCACGGTCTTCGGATGGCAGTCTCTATGGGCATTCAACGCCTGGAGGTGCGCGGGGATTCAAACCTCGCAATATCACAAATAAGAGACTTTGATGCCAAGGATCCGAAAATGGCAGCCTACCGTAATGCCGTCCTCAAAATGTCAGCTCGGTTCGAGGGGCTTGAATTCCACCATGTGGCTCGAGAAAACAATCAAGCGGCGGATATCCTCGCCCGCATCGGCGCTAAACACGACCATGTCCCACCTAACATATTCCTGGAAAGGCTGTTCAAGCCATCCGTGGTATGGGAAGGGGAGTCCGGCAACACTAGCACGGATCCGAATACACCCCCAAATTCTGAACCATCAGACATAATCGGAGGCTCCGCCACCGAAATAACACCTTCGGCCCATGAAATCATGGCTGTAATCGCCTCGTGGACTGAGCCTTTCTTGGCCTACCTAAATAGGAAGGAGCTCCCCGAGGACCAAAATGAAGCACGTTGCATCGTGTGGCGTTCTAAAGCTTACAAAGTCCATGAAGGGGAACTCTATAAGAAAAGTGCGACCAGAGTGCTCCAAAGGTGCATCTCCGAAGAGGAAGGGCGGCAGCTCTTGGCTAAAATCCATGCCGGACTCGGCGGACACCACGCTGTGGCTCGGGCCCTTGGCAGCAAGGCCTTCCGCACAAGCTTTTATTGGCCTACAGCCCGAGCAGACGTACAGGACCTCGTCCAACACTGTGCCAGCTCTTTGCCAATCAGAGCCACATGCCCCCTACCGCTCTCCAAACAATCCCCATCACTTGGCCCTTCGCGGTCTGGGGGCTGGATATGGTTGGACCCCTTAAGGGGGGAAGCCACAAGAAAAAAATACCTATTGGTCATGGTAGACAAGTTCACCAAACGGATAGAAGCCAAACCAGTCAAAACGGCCGAATCTGGACCAGTGATAGACTTCATATCCGGGGTTGTACACCGATACGACGCCCCCCACAGCATCATCACTGACAATGGCTCAAACTTCACAGCCGATGAAGTAAAAACTTGGTGCAGCAACATGGGCATTAAGCTCGATTACGCCTCCGTCTACCATCCCCAAACAAACGGCCAGGTCGACTGTGCAAATGGTCTCATCATGAGCGGCATCAAACCCAGACTAGTGCGATCCTTGACAGAATCGGACACGCACTGGGTCGAGGAGCTCGACTCTGTACTCTGGGGGCTGCGGACCATGCTGAATCGCACCACCGGATGCACACCATTTTTTATGGTGTACGGCGCAGAAGTAGTACTACCCTGCGACATAATGCATGATTCACCTCGCGTGCGCATGTACGAAGAGAAGGAAGCCGAGTTAGATCGGCATGACAACTTAGATGCCCTGGAGTAGGAGCGCGACGTCGCAAAAGCCCGTTCCGCATTCTATCAGCAGCAGGCTCACGGTACCAAAGCAGAGAAGTGTGGGCCAAAACTTATAATATTGGCGAACTCGTTCTACGTCTACCGGAGAAGAAGAAGGACAAGCTCAAACCTAAGTGGGAGGGTCCCTTCGTTATTGATAAAGTTCTCACTGGAGGAGAGTACCGCTTACGTAATGCATCCCATAATAGACTCAAGCCGAACCCATGGAACGCAGCCAGACTCCGGAGATTCTACGCCTAGCGCCGAACTCAGTATTCGTCTCCTTACCCCCTCCTTTTTAATTATGTTCCCTCCTTTTTCCTTCTTCACACAAAGTACTCAATACAGTACGGATGCTCGGATCGCTCCGGCCGCACTATATGTGTAAGCTATACCTGGGGGCTTCCTATATGGAAGCTAAATATAATTGCTTTCATGGCTTCTTGCCTATCACATATGCATTCTTTTTCCATATGTGCCTTTTCTTCACCATTATATGCATCGATATGACTTAATATGTGGCCATGCTGGGTTGCCTGGCTCTTGTGTTTATGCCCTACGTTCCCGTTAATTCGGCTAGGGCATAAGGGGAGCACCTCTGTGATTGTTACTGCCGGTTCAGCCGGATGTGTACCTCAGACTGGGTGAAGCCGAAAGCTAGCATTCTTAAGGGAATATTCGGTCGGTGAACAAATGATGTTTTTCGTTTTTTACAATATGAATCCCAAAAGTTTTTGTATCATGCGTCTCTGTTCGCAGTCCGGACATCTACATCGATGCATGCCTACCCAGGGAAAGGAACCCCTAACGGAACTATTCTCCCTGGAAGATGTTTCTTACTATCCATGTAATATAACATAACTAGTTGGGTACTTGTCTGTTCAAGCACTTATGACCCCTACGCCTGGTTTACACGCATACCCCGGTTCTGTGTAACTGAGCGGGTATTCGGATACACCCCGGACTGTCGGATCCGGGGGCTGAAGCGAAAAGGTCCGCCATGACAAATGATTTTAATCCGGCTAGGGACTACATATGTCCATTGCATTACATAGTCACTTAGACTGACTATATTCTTCCTCTATACCATCCAACAGGCTATCTAGCTTACAATATGTTGGGAATACTTTGCGGCTAACGCTACCTGGTCATACACCAGACTCACGGGAATTTCTTGCCCATCTGGCCCCGCCGGTCCGACTTCGGCCATATGGTTTGGGTCAAGCTTGGTGTAGCGCGTCTTCACCATAGCCTAGGCTTCTCTTGCACCTTGTCGGCAGGCTGACATCTTCCACAACCGAAAGCGCCACCGTGCTCCTTGGAGCATATCCACGAGCTCCCCCATACCTTTTGGAAGGAAGCTGGATGGCCACAAGGCCTGGGCAATACCCTACATCACCTGCCGAGCTCGCTCGTGCAGCTGTGAGAGGTCTTGCAGCAAATCGTCTGCAAACACGGGCATCTCCTCTTCAGGGCGGCCCGTCAACATACCTATAGATATAAATTCTTTCAATATGCTTCTTCACCGAGCTGTACTGCAGTTCGTCCAGGTACTTACCATAAATGCCACGATGAAGCCTCTTGTTCTCCTTCATGGAGTCCGCCAGCTGAGCACGAACATCTCCTAATTCGACGCCCAGCCGGACATTGGCATCATGAAGATTGTTCTTCTCCTGCCTAACTTGCGTAAGAATACGCTCGCCAGCTTTTAGCTGCCTTTGGAGATGCGACTCGTCACCTCTTACGACCTCCGGATTCACCCCGGGATTGTTTGCAGAATTTTCTGTTAGATTTATCATACAAGCTAGTTACTAACTGGTACATTTCTATTCAATTGAAACAAATATTACCAAATGAGGCCTTCTGGGATTCCTCTAGCTTGGCAACCGCGGCCCTCAGCTGGGTCTTGCACTCCTCCAGCTCTCGAGACAATTGGGCATTCTTATCTACAAGGACCTGTGCATAAGTTGATCCTTAAAACAGTTGTTCCAACCGTTTCAAGTCTTAGGGGCTACTGCTATACATGCTTATTAAATTTTCTTACCCGTATATCTTTGGCATACTGGTCCGTCGCTCGGGCAAGCCCGCCTTGAGCAGCTCGGATGTATGCGTCTCCCGAATTGAAAGCATTAAACACCTCTTCAGAAAAGATGTTGTAGCAAAGTACGGCCCGTCGGCGCCGGTGATTAATGGTGCTTTCTACTTCGGAACTCGTGGCGGAGAGCATATCCGCATCCTCTGTCGGAGGACAATTCGGCATCGGCCCTGCGTCCGTCTCCCCTCTCGAAGCTGGTTCTGGAATCCGACTGGTGGAGGCCCGTTTGGCAGGATCTCCGGATATAGTCCGGCTACTCCTCTTTCTGCCAGGACACGAAGACCGTTGTTACATTTCAAACACAATAATCATAGAGCAGGTTTCTACCATACCTGTGTAGCGGCGTTTCGGCCCTAACCGCCTTCCTCTTAAGCCTGCCCGATCCGGACGCCCTTTGACGACGGGTCCCCAGGGGCTCGGCGCCACGCTCTGATTGTCGTCTCTTCAAAAATATGACACTTCAGGTGTAAGGCATGGCATCAGAAAGGAGTCCTCTTCGGAGGATAGGGTTTTCTGGCTTGCCTTACATGCGATGTAGGTAGCAGTCCGGGATGGTCAGTGATAATAGCCACTGAGGCGCCATTGCAGCTCACCTGATAAAATATCCCGTTGACGAGCTCCACAGTAATATCCGGATCTTCTTCGAGTCCTGGATCGAAGGCCCTTCCGGGGTCCTCTGGCTACGGGGAGGGGTTGGAGATTCCTTCTACGGCCCTCCTCAGTTCCTGCTCGGAAATATTGAGGTAAATAATCTTGACGAAGAACGCCAGAATGAGTGAAGCGGGGGAAAGAGTGACGACTTACCCAACTTGGGGGGTTGTACATAGAAAACCCATCCCGCGGTTTAATATGAAGGAATTCTTCTTCTTCTCCTTTATACAAATCGGATAATATCCTCGCCAGAGCAGTGGCGGAGTCCGGACCCTTACGACCACAGCGGGTGGCATCATCTTCCCCATTGTAGTGCCACATGGGCTTCCCCCGATATTGAAGCGGTTGCACTCCCCGCATTATGGATATTGCCATAACCTCGACTATTGTCAGCCCTGATTTGGCCAATAACTTTATCCTGCTCATCAGGAAGTGTATTTCTATGGTATCCTCCTCTTGGGGGCCCCGAGGGCTCCAACTTCGGCGTGCCTTCGGCGGAGCATTACTGAACTCAGGGAGACCTGTCCGGACTGGATCCGGAGGGGGACGTCATCGACATAAAACCACTCCGAGGGCCAGTTCTCCGGTGCCTTCTTGGGAGTACCGGATAGGTATCCGGTCTCGGTGATGCGCCATACTTCGGCTCCGCCCACTTGACATATGGATTCCCCCTGGTTGCGAGGGACGAGGCAGAACAACTTCTTCCATAACCCGAAGTGAGCCTCGCAGCCTAGAAATAGTTCACAAAGGGCGACGTATCCCGCTATGTGCAGCACAGAGGCAGGTGTGAAGTTGTGCAACTGGAGGCCATAGAACTCCAAGAGCCCGCGAAGGAATGGGTGGATTGGAAACCCGACGCCTCTCAGCAGATGCGGGATGAGGCATATTCGCTCCGCCGGGGATAGATTAGGAGATCTCTCCGCTTGCTCCCCGCCATTATAGCTGGCTAGTCCGGCTCGGACGGGGACCATGAACGCTGGTGGGAGAAACCCTTGGGTCTGCAGCTCTATTAAGCGGCTTTGAGGAACTGAACACTCTTCCCAGTCGCCTGGCTGGGAGCGAGGGGAACGAGAAGAGGAGCTGCGGCGACCGGCCATGTTGGAATGGTTTTTTCCAGAGCACTCTGTTGGATGCTTGCTCGAGGGAAGAGGGTGAGGTTTGGATCTGATAATCCCCGTCTCTTCAAATAGACGGTTTCGCCTGCCGTACCGGGGGTGGCAAATGCAAAAATGCCTCGACTCCTCGTATTCGCTCGAACACGTGGAGATGGTCATTATTGAAGCACAGAAGACGAGGAGTACAACATTGATGGGAAGCCGGACACTGTTCTTTGTGACAGGTACTTTGGAGTATTCGGAAATGGAACCCGCCTTGCAATGCCGAAGACGAACTGCGCGCCGGACTCATCGTCATTGAAGCCTGGTTCAGGGGCTACTGAGGGAGTCCTAGATTAGGGGGTATCCGGACAGCCGGACTATATACCTTGTCCGGACTATTGGAGCGTGAAGATACAAGACTCAAGACTCCGTCCCGTGTCCGGATGGGACTCTCCTTTGCGTGGAAGACAAGCTTGGCGATCCGGATATTGTATTTCCTTCTTTTTAACCGACTCCATGTAAACCCTAGCCCTCTCCGGTGTCTATATAAAATGGATAGTTTAGTCCTTAGAGACAGAATCATAATCATCATAGGCTAGCTTCTAGGGTTTAGCCTCTACGATCTCGTGGTAGATCAACTCTTGTACTACTCATATCATCAATATAAATCAAGCGGGAAGTAGGGTTTTACCTCCATCGAGAGGGCCCGAACCTGGGTAAACATTGTGTCCCTTGCCTCCTATTACCATCAGCCTTAGACGCACAGATCGGGACCCCCTACCCGAGATCCGCCGGTTATGACACCGACAGCGGGGCACTACACTTTGTGTGATAAATACAACGTACATATGAAACATGTTTTAGATTATGAAGTTCTAGCTAGTACTTCAAATGTACTATTATTTGGAATCAACATCAAGTGTATTCAAAATTTTGAATTCAAGTTGATATATATAGTACACATAGTTCATATCTAACTCTATAGTAATCATGTGGTGCATTGTTAAGGTAATAACAAATGATGGTTTAACTTGGCAACGATCATAATTGTAGATTCTTATTCAAATAAAGGAACGAATTCAAATTTAGTTTGAACTGCAGCGCTAGTATATACATTTGGAATGCACAAAAATGTTCGTATGAGTAGGTTACATGCATTATACAAGTAGCGAAAAAATTTAATTGCACATAACATGGATTCATAGTTTCGAATAACATTTATCTGTATAGTAAAATGTCACGCCCAATATGCGACCCTATCCAAAAGGAACTCGAAGGTCCCACCAAGGATAGACCCGCATATTGGAACGCTTTTGCAAGGTGGACATCATTACATCAACATTACATAATAGTGGGGATACATCCAATACATACAATGTCACATGAATACAACAATACAACATACAAGAACAACATCCGCCTACGGATGAATCATAAACAGAAACTCAAACAATATCCACCCTGCTAGCGCAGGCTACCGACCTGGAACCTATCCCTTGATCGAAGAAGAAGCAGAAGATGAACTCAAGCAAGCAAGCATCGCTCTCGCGTCAAGATCATCGCATAACCTGTACCTGCAACTGTTGTTGTAGTAATCTGTGAGCCACGAGGACTCAGCAATCCCATTACCATGGGTATCAAGACTAGCAAAGCTTAATGGGAAAGGAAGGGGTAAAGTGGTGAGGTTGCAGCAGCGACTAAGCATGATATGGTGGCTAACATACGCAAATGAGAGCGAGAAGAGAAACAAAGGAACGGTCCTCAACTAGTAATGATCAAGAGGTGATCCTGAACACCTACTTACGTCAAACATAACCCAGAAACCGTGTTCACTTCCCGGACTCCGCCGAAAAGAGACGATCACGTCTACACACTCGGTTGATGCATTTTAATTCGGATCTGGTGTCAAGTTATCTACAACCGGACATTAACAAATTCCCATCTACCACATAACCAGGGGCACGACTCTCGAAAGTTTATACCCTGCAGGGGTGTCCCAACTTAGCCCATGATAAGCTCTCGCGATCAACGAAGGATATTCCTTTTCCCAGGAAGACCCGATCAGTCTCGGAATCCTGGTTTACAAGACATTTCGACAATGGTAAAACAAGACCAGCAAAGCCGCTGGATGCGCCGACAATCCCGATAGGAGCTGCACATATCTCGTTCTCAGGGCAACACCGGATGAGACAGGCTACGAGTAAAACCAGACTTCGAGTTTCCCCGAGGTGGCCCCGCAGGCGGCTCGGTTCGGACCAACACTTAGACAAGCACTGGCCCGGGGGGGCTAAAATAAAGATGACCCTTGGGTTGGCCGACCCAAGGGAAGGGTATAGGTGGTGGTGAGGCAAATGGTAAAACCAAGGTTGGGCTTGCTGGACAAGTTTTATTCAAAGCGAACTGTCAGGGGGGTCCCATAAATCACCCGACCGCGTTAGGAACGCAAAATCCGGGAACATAATACCGGTATGACGGAAACTAGGGCGGCAAGAGTGGAACAAAACACCAGGCATAAGGCCGAGCCTTCCACCCTTTACCAAGTATATAGATGCATTAATAATATAAGAGATATTGTGATATCCCAACATAAACCCTGTCCACCATGGAGCAATCTTCAACTTCACCTGCAGCTAGCAACGCTATAAGAGGGGCTGAGCAAAGCAGTAACATAGCCAAACAACGGTTTGCTAGGAAGGGTGTCAAAGGTTAGAGGTTCATGGCAATTTGGGGAGGCTTGAAGAGCAAATGATAGGTAACGCAGCATAGCGAAAGAACGAAGCAACTAGCATAGCAATGATAGTAGTGAGATCCAGGGTAGCGGTCATCTTGCCTGAAATCCCGCAAGGAAGAAGAATGAGTCCATGAAGAAGACGAAGCCACGAAGACGAACCAAGCGTAGACGAACGAATCCTCACGATCGCAACGAAACGGGAACTATCGAGAAGAAGCACACAACATAGTAAACACACCACACATGAACAAGGCATGATGCACAACAAGCATGATGCATGACCAAGCTACATGAAGCTACTCATGGCAAGAGATGATGCAAACAAGAACAACACATCAAGGCAAGTTTAAATGAGGCCGGAGACAACATATAACAATTCCGGTAAGTCCTCATATGCAAATTTCGAAATTGGTCCAGATATGAATAAACCTTATGTTCAAGTTGTTAAACAGCAACTTAAAATGCACCAAGATGATCTACACAAAATTCTAGTCAAGTTACATATAAAGTTCATTAGATTCAGAGCTACGGCCTAGAAGATATGAGCAAAACAAGTTAAACATGGCATTGATGCAAAATGCATACAAACATCAAGCAAACACCCCAAAACAAGGATGCAACATGATAATATGAAACTACATGCAAAATCAAGCAAGTTTCATATAGAGCACACTCAAAACGGAGCAACGGTTCAACACACACACACACTATACAAGTCATAGCAACAATCTGTCCATAACAGCAACTAGGCATATTGCAAGCATCAAAAAAATATGCTACAGCACCTCAATATGAAAACAAAAGGCATGGTCATGATGTACAAGTAAAGCATAACAAAACATGAACACTGAGCTATCTCCAGAAATCACTAGAACATGCTCAAAAAGACATGGAAAGATTGAAAATAATAACAGTTTCAGACTTTGCAGAAATAACATCAGGTTGCAATGTTTAGAGCTATCAAACGACATGCTACAGGAGCTTAACATGGCAAACAAAGGCATGGAATGAATCTACTAATTGCATAGATCAAAAGTCCCTTACTGACCATGAGCCAAAAAGGATCAGAAGATAAGATGGCACCCATGTAAACATGGCAAGTTATATTACAGATTCAAACATGGCAGGAACAATAATAAGTAGGCATGTTGGTGAGCTTGAACCACTCACCACAGAGCAATACATGGCATGGCAAGGCAACCAACAGTAAGAAGACATGTTTATGAAGCTAAGCATGGCAATTGCAAGGTCATAGGGTGCATGGATCACTAGCAAACAAACATGGAAACATTGAACTTAATGTTAACAGGCTGACAGCAACATCATTTAGCAACTTTGGAGCAAGATTACAACAAGCTACAGCAGGCTATAATTGCAACCAAGGGCATGAATGGATAGAGCATGACATGTATATCAAATCATCCTTAGTGAACATCTCCAGAATAATGCACGAAATGACTAGTAGAAGCATGTTAACATAGCAACAAAATATAACAGAATCTGTCAGGAAAACAGCAACAACAACTACCCTCCTTAACAAGCTTGATGCACTCAGCACACAACTCACAAAAATACATGGATGGCACCACTGGAAAGATGGCATGGCATAGATCAAAACACATGTAGACATCAACCTCATAGGATGCACACATCAATCATGGCAAAAATGACAAATGAGCATGTTATAACAGTTTCAGCATGTTAACATCAACATGCACTCTTCCAACAGCATTTCGGGCATCAAGATGAGCTCAAATGAAAATGATGCAATGGAATGAAATGAAGTACTCGTCGAGTCGAACAATTTGACATATTACATGCACGGAACGGAGCTACGGATGCAGAGATACAATGCGATGAACATGGCATGATAATGTGAAAAACTGGGGACTTGGGCGAAATTGGGGACAACCTCTGGGTCTGCACGGATATCGATGCACGCCGGAGTTAGCCGGAGAACACGCCGGAGTTGACGGGGATGATGCCGGGGAGGCGGATCCGGGCCGGATCTCGCCGGATCCGGGCCGGATCTCGCCGGATCCGGGCCGGATCTCGCCGGATCCGGCCGGATCTGGGCGCGGGGAGGCGAAGGAGATCGGGGCGGCGCGGAGCTACTGCTCCGGCGAGGGCGGCGAACGGCGGCGCCGGCGGAGATGGCCGCGGGCCGGGCGGCGGCGGAGGAAGGAGGAGGCGCAGGGGACGGCGCGGCGGCGCCGGTCGCCGGGCGCGGCGGAGGCGGGCGACCGCGGGGCGCGGACGCGCTAGGGCGGCGGCGAACGGGAGCGGGAGGCGCGGGCGCGGCGACGCGGGCCGGCAGCGGGCGCGGGGCGGCGCGCACGGGGCAGCGCCCGCGGGTCGCGGCGGCGGCGGGATGGGCCCCGCGGGCCCGATCCGTGCCCCGGCGGGCCTGGCGGCGGGGCGCGGAGGAGAGAGGCGACGGGGACACGTGGCGGCGTCCGGTTGGGCGAGGAGCGGCGGCGGACATGTCCGACGGCGCGGAGGGAAAAATGATCTAGGGTTAGACCGGGATTTTTGGAGGGGGAGATGTTTATATAGGTAGAGGGGGCTAGGAGTATCCAAATGAGGTGCGGTTTTCGCCCACACGATCGTGATCGAACGACCGAGAGCATGGAGGGGAGTTTGCTGGGCTTTGGGCCACTTTGGAAGCGGTGTTGGGCTGCAACAAAAGTGGGCTTTGCGGTTACCCGGTTAACCGTTGGAGTATCAAACGAACTCCAAATGGCATGAAACTTGGCAGGTGGTCTACCGGTGCTATACCAAGGCCGCTTGGCAAACCTCGGGCCATTCCGAGAAATTTTAACACCCACTCACAACAAGAGACAAAAGGGGGACGCCGGAGGACATGGGAGTGCCGGATTGCAAAACGGACTACGGGGAAAAAGCTCGGATGCATGAGACGAACACGTATGCAGAATGAGATGCACACGATGACATGATAAAATGCATATGATGACATGGCAAAGTGAAACACGCAAGCAAATGACATGGCAACACCGACGAATAACTGGCAGACACCTAGCGCATCGAATCCGGGGCGTTACAACACTCCTCCACTAACAAGAGATCTCGTCCCGAGATCTTAGGACCGAGACGGAAGGGAAAAGGGATGAGGTGAAACAAGAAATCAAGAGAAGAAGCAAAGAATCAAGAGCACTCGAGAAGAAGAGACGAACGACGAGAATGACGAGAATAGAAAGCTCACGGAATCAAATAGACTAAGAAACCACTCGTTCTAACCGGAGTGGTTAGAATGAGAAAAGAAACGAATAAGTCTGAAAGGATTTAGGCAGCACTTCGGCTGAAACATGGGGGAATAGAACACGAGCTTGAGAGGATGGAATGATACTTGATGAAGACATGACACAAAACCTCCGAAAAGAATTGAAGGAGTTGAATGAAAAGAACGGATAAGGATATGACAACTTGTGCCACGAATGAAATTGAAAGCATCTTTAGAAGAAAGGATTGAACGGAGTTGTTGAGAAAAATCAACAACGAAAAGAATAAGCTTGTTGTGGACTTATGGAAAACATCTCGAAATTACGAGGTGATAACCGACCACAAACGGAAATGATTGGATAGCTGAGAAGAATGAAGAAATGCAAAACTCCACTTCAAAAGAATACGGAGAATTAATTACACTTCACGATGCGAGAAGAAAAGATACTAGAACTCCTTGAACAAGAATCTTGATGAACACTTGAAGAATGAATTAAATCATGAAGAGCCACCGTGAAGAACTCCGGTAACAAAAGAATGACGAGATAAAATTGAAGGATGAAAGAATTAGATGAGCCTTGCGATGATTTAGATGAAGGTTCCGACGAGATGGCCGAGGAAATTTGAACTCCGGAAAAGAAAAGATGAAAACACTTGGAACTAGAATTTATTCATGAAGAATAAACTCCGAAGGAAAATGATTAATCACTTGAATGAAATAAAAATAAGATTTATTGTATGCTTATCCTTCATCAAATTTAATTGATGACAAGCAATGGATTTTGCATACTACTTATTCTTCTTGAAAAGGATTAAGGGAGGGTATATGGTGCAAAACTTGAGAAAGTCTTCATGAACCACCGGCAGGATTGAAAAGAACGAATGGATTAATATGATAAACAAGGAAAAATAATCTTGAACAAACCACCGTAAGAATTTGAAAATGACTGACGAAAGAGAATGAATCACCGGGAAGAATTAGAAGAACAAATATGCTTGAGGAATAAAAGACAAGATAATGGCGGGATCGCGGACTGGTTGAAGAATACTTGAACGAAGCACCGGGAGAATATAGAGACGACCGAAGCTGAAAACTTAGAACGAAGAAATCTTCCGAAAAGATGACCTCCGGATGATCGAGAGGGAAAGCAACTCCTGAAATACTCCGGATGGATGAAAAGAATAACTGACAAATGGAATAATTAGAGAGGCTAACATGAAGCTAGAACCACGAATCTTCGGGGGAACGGGCAAGATTTAGAGGAAAACCTCTTCTTCGGTCTTCAAAGTTGAGAATGACGACGAGAAACACCACTGAAATTACTGAGATACTCCGGAAGAATGAAAAGCAAAGAGGTTGAGCCAACAATGAAATGATTTGAAAGAGATCTAGGAGAAGGCAAGTGACTGATGGGATCCATTCTTACGTCACAAATGAAAAGAAATGAGAAAAAAAACTCTGGGGGAATTAGAAGAGTCAGGTAAGATCCTGGGAAAAGACCTGTGGGTTAGGGCCCACTGAAGAGAAAAAACACCGTTGGAAAGGAATGATGAACAGATAGATGAAGCCCCGAAACAATTGAAATATTTGAATGAGGTGACAACCTCGAATTAATTGGAACAGAGACGAATCTCTTGAGATGTCTTGAACACTCCGGAAGGATAAACTGGCGAGAGGCGAACGAGCAGGGAAAACACTTGATCCGAGGGAAAAGAATATAATCACTACCGAAAAACTTGAATTGAATCCACCGGAGAAGAAAAAGAGTTGAAAAATGACAAACGAGACGAGAAATCACCGGTTGAAATGATTGAGGGAAGACTGAAGAGGCTCCGAGCGAATGAAATAGATGGTCGAGAGAGAGTCAGACTCCAGGAAGAAAAAGGGGTGGGAGGGCAGGAAAACAAAAGAAACTCGGAAGGGTAAATCGACGAATATCTTGAAAAGAAAACATCAGTTGAATTCATTGAGGAAAGAAAGCAAAGACTTCGCACGAGTAGGATGGATACTCGATTACGGACTCCGGTTCCAAGGAGAAAAGGGTGGGTGGGTGGGAAAAACAAGGACAACTTCGGACAAAGAAACAACAACGACGTCGGAGGAAGAACTAAGGATTGAACTCCCAAAAGACAAAGAGGTTCGAGTCGACTTGATGAGAGATGCACCAGATGGAAAGAGATGAGAACCAACGATCGGAAAACCAACTGCGTGAACCTAAAGAAAAATTTGAATAGGAAGAGGAGTAATTCAAAACACCTACGTCAAGATTCCTTACCAGAGCGACGAAGGGGCTGAGGAGTAAAAAGAATTCCTACTCTCCGATATAACTAGACTCAGAAAACAGTTTTCTTCTAGACTCAACAACGGCCAAACTACACGATCAATCAAGGGGGCACCTAGGGTCGGTCGAGGCTCTGATACCAACTTGTCACGCCCAATATGCGACCCTATCCAAAAGGATCTCGAAGGTCCCACCAAGGATAGACCCGCATATTGGAACGCTTTTGCAAGGTGGATATCATTACATCAACATTACATAATAGTGGGGATACATCCAATACATACAATGTCACATGAATACAACAATACAACATACAAGAACAACATCCGCCTACGGATGAATCATAAACAGAAACTCAAACAATATCCACCCTGCTAGCCCAGGCTGCCGACCTGGAACCTATCCCTGATCGAAGAAGAAGCAGAAGAAGAACTCAAAGCAAGCAAGCATCGCTCTCGCATCAAGATCATCGCATAACCTGTACCTGCAACTGTTGTTGTAGTAATCTGTGAGCCACGAGGACTCAGCAATCCCATTACCATGGGTATCAAGACTAGCAAAGCTTAATGGGAAAGGAAGGGGTAAAGTGGTGAGGTTGCAGCAGCGACTAAGCATGATATGGTGGCTAACATACGCAAATGAGAGCGAGAAGAGAAACAAAGGAACGGTCGTCAACTAGTAATGATCAAGAGGTGATCCTGAACACCTACTTACGTCAAACATAACCCAGAAACCGTGTTCACTTCCCGGACTCCGCCGAGAAGAGACCATCACGGCTACACACTCGGTTGATGCGTTTTAATTCGGATCTGGTGTCAAGTTATCTACAACCGGACATTAACAAATTCCCATCTGCCACATAACCGGGGGCACGGCTCTCGAAAGTTTATACCCTGCAGGGGTGTCCCAACTTAGCCCATGATAAGCTCTCGCGATCAACGAAGGATATTCCTTCTCCCAGGAAGACCCGATCAGTCTCGGAATCCTGGTTTACAAGACATTTCGACAATGGTAAAACAAGACCAGCAAAGCCGCCGGATGCGCCGACAATCCCGATAGGAGCTGCACATATCTCGTTCTCAGGGCAACACCGGATGAGACAGGCTACGAGTAAAACCAGACTTCGAGTTTCCCCGAGGTGGCCCCGCAGGCGGCTCTGTTCGGACCAACACTTAGACAAGCACTGGCCCGGGGGGGCTAAAATAAAGATGACCCTTGGGTTGGCCGACCCCAAGGGAAGGGTATAGGTGGTGGTGAGGCAAATGGTAAAACCAAGGTTGGGCCTTGCTGGACAAGTTTTATTCAAAGCGAACTGTCAGGGGGGTCCCATAAATCACCCGACCGCGGTAGGAACGCAAAATCCGGGAACATAACACCGGTATGACGGAAACTAGGGCGGCAAGAGTGGAACAAAACACCAGGCATAAGGCCGAGCCTTCCACCCTTTACCAAGTATATAGATGCATTAATAATATAAGAGATATTGTGATATCCCAACATAACCCTGTCCACCATGGAGCAATCTTCAACTTCACCTGCAACTAGCAACGCTATAAGAGGGGCTGAGCAAAGCGGTAACATAGCCAAACAACGGTTTGCTAGGAAGGGTGTCAAAGGTTAGAGGTTCATGGCAATTTGGGAGGCTTGAAGAGCAAATGATAGGTAACGCAGCATAGCGATAGAACGAAGCAACTAGCATAGCAATGATAGTAGTGAGATCCAGGGTAGCGGTCATCTTGCCTGAAATCCCGCAAGGAAGAAGAACGAGTCCATGAAGAAGATGAAGCCACGAAGACGAACCAACGTAGACGAACGAATCCTCACGATCGCAACGAAACGGGAACTATCGAGAAGAAGCACACAACATGGTAAACACACCACACATGAACAAGACATGATGCACAACAAGCATGATGCATGACAAGCTACATGAAGCTACTCATGGCAAGAGATGATGCAAACAAGAACAACACATCAAGGCAAGTTTAAATGAGGCCGGAACAACATATAACAATTCCGGTAAGTCCTCATATGCAAATTTCGAAATTGGTCCAGATCTGAATAAACCTTATGTTCAAGTTGTTAAACAGCAAGTTAAGATGCACCAAGATGATCTACACGAAATTCTAGTCAAGTTACATATAAAGTTCATTAGATTCGGAGCTACGGCCTAGAAGATATGAGCAAAACAAGTTAAACATGGCATTGATGCAAAATGCATACAAACATCAAGCAAACACCCCAAAACAAGGATGCAACATGATAATATGAAACTACATGCAAAATCAAGCAAGTTTCATATAGAGCACACTCAAAACGGAGCAACGGTTCAACACACACACACACACTATACAAGTCATAGCAACAATCTGTCCATAACAACAACTAGGCATATTGCAAGCATCAAAACAATATGCTACAGCACCTCAATATGAAAACAAAAGGCATGGTCATGATGTACAGGTAAAGCATAACAAAACATGAACACTGAGCTATCTCCAGAAATCACTAGAACATGCTCAAAAAGACATGGAAAGATTGCAAATAATAACAGTTTCAGACTTTGCAGAAATAACATCAGGTTGCAATGTTTAGAGCTATCAAACGACATGCTACAGGAGCTTAACATGGAAAACAAAGGCATGGAATGAATCTAATAATTGCATAGATCAAAAGTCCCTTACTGACCATGAGCCAAAAAGGATCAGAAGATAAGATGGCACCCATGTAAACATGGCAAGTTATATTACAGATTCAAACATGGCAGGAACAACAATAAGTAGGCATGTTGGTGAGCTTGAACCACTCACCATAGAGCAATACATGGCATGGCAAGGCAACCAACAGTAAGAAGACATGTTTATGAAGCAAAGCATGGCAATTGCAAGGTCATAGGGTGCATGGATCACTAGCAAACAAACATGGAAACATTGAACTTAATGTTAACAGGCTGATAGCAACATCATTTAGCAACTTTGGAGCAAGATTACAACAAGCTACAGCAGGCTATAGTTGCAACTAAGGGCATGAATAGATAGATCATGACATGTATATCAAATCATCCTTAGTGAACATCTCCAGAATAATGCACGAAATGACTAGTAGAAGCATGTTAACATAGCAACAAAATATAACAGAATCTGTCAAGAAAACAGCAACAGCAACTACCCTCCTTAACAAGCTTGATGCACTCAGCACACAACTCACGAAAATACATGGATGGCACCACTGGAAAGATGGCATGACATAGATCAAAACACATGTAGACATCAACCTCATAGGATGCACACATCAATCATGGCAAAAATGACAAATGAGCATGTTATAACAGTTTCAGCAGGTTAACATCAACATGCACTCTTCCAACAGCATTTCGGGCATCAAGATGAGCTCAAATGAAAATGATGCAATGGAATGAAATGAATTACTCGTCGAGGCGAACAATTTGACATATTACACGCACGAAACGGAGCTACGGATGCAGAGATAAAATGCGATGAACATGGCATGATAATGTGAAAAACTGAGGACTTAGGCGAAATTGGGGACAACCTCTGGGTCTGCACAGATATCGATGCACGCCGGAGTTAGCCGGAGAACACGCCGGAGTTGACGGGGATGATGCCGGGGAGGCGGATCCGGGCCGGATCTCGCCGGATCCGGCCGGATCTGGGCGCGGGGAGGCGGAGGAGGTCGGGGCGGCGCGGAGCTGCTGCTCCGGCGAGGGCGGCGCACGACGGCGCCGGTGGAGATGGCCGCGGGTCGGGCGGCGGCGGAGGAAGGAGGAGGCGCAGGGGGCGGCGCGGCGGCGCCGGTCGCCGGGCGCGGCGGAGGCGGGCGACCGCGGGGCGCGGACGCGCTAGGGCGGCGGCGACGGGAGCGGGAGGCGCTGGCGCGGCGACGCGAGCCGGCGGCGGGCGGGGCGGCGTGCGCGGGCAGCGCCGAATCGCGGCGGCGGCGGATGGGCCCCGCGGTCCGATCCGATCCCCGGCGGCCTGGCGGCGGGGCGCGAAGGAGAGAGGCGACAGGGACACGTGCGGCGTCCGGTTGGGCGAGGAGCGGCGGCGGACATGTCCGACGGCGGAGGATGAAATGTCCGGCGGCGCGGAGGGAAAAATGATCTAGGGTTAGACCGGGATTTTTGGAGGGGAGGTGTTTATATAGGTAGAGGGGGCTAGGAGTGTCCAAATGAGGTGCGGTTTTCGCCCACACGATCGTGATCGAACGACCGAGAGCATGGGGGGGGGAGTTTGCTGGGCTTTGGGCCACTTTGGAAGGGGTGTTGGGCTGCAACAAAAGTGGGCTTTGCGGTTACCCGGTTAACCGTTGGAGTATCAAACGAACTCCAAATGGCACGGAACTGGACAGGCGGTCTACCGGTGCTATACCAAGGCCGCTTGGCAAACCTCGGGCCATTCCGAGAAAGTTTAACACCCACTCACAACAAGAGACAAAAGGGGGACGCCGGAGGACATAGGAGTGCCGGATTGCAAAACGGACAACGGGGAAAAAGCTCGGATGCATGAGACGAAGACGTATGCAGAATGAGATGCACACGATGACATGATAAAATGCATATGTTGACATGGCAAAGTGCAACACGCAAGCAAATGACATGGCAACACCGACGAATAACTGGCAGACACCTGGCGCATCGAATCCGGGGCGTTACATAAAACGAGACAAGACTCTCCCTTCGTGTGGTGCGAATAGTTTTTGTTTTTTGTTTTTTCGTCGAGGGAAGTGCGAATTGATTTGGAACGTACGTTATTACTCGTTAGGCTTGTCCCGAAATTTCAACCCGTGCCTTGTTATCCCAAAAATTCAGATATTGCTTTGTCTGCTTGTGCTCCGAAAACTCGCGCCTTCACAACCCGCGCCTTGCTATCCCGAAATTACGACGCGCGCGAAAACTCTCTCCAGCTGCCAAATCCCGGCATGTGAAATCCCCCTTCTAACCCTGAGTCGACAGGGCTGCTAGTTCAATCAGTGGGGGTACTTTGGTAACACACCCTACATTTTGGACAAGCGCATCCCTAAGTCATGGTTCCCCCTCCCATCACCTCCTTTTCGCCATTCAAAAACCCAAGCCACCATTACCTCTATGCTCCAGCCACGAAACCCCACCCTCCGCCGTCCACCACCCCATCGCTGCCCAGTCGGAGCCTCTTCCCCAACGACGTTGTCCACCGCAACAGCTCGACGTCCCTCATCCACCGCCCCGGATGAGGATTCATCATCGCTCTCGTCGTCCCATCAGTTCAGCCGCCCCGTCCTCCACCTCCAAGGAGGTTCTTCGATGATCACCTCGTTCATCGCGGCTGCTCCATCCCCAGACTTAACCTGCTCCACCGGAACAGCGACATCCTCACTGACTCCTCAGACGAAGCCGAGGCCTACTCGGCGCCACCAAAGAGGTTGTACACTCATCACATTGCACCTTCTCCTTAACTTGACCTCCCAGGGCCGTCGGTGCTCGATCGCGCTCCCCCATGGCGCGACTACCTCATAGTTGGCGCTGCCGACAACATCTCCACTGCGGCTCTCCCCCAATGCGAGGCTCTCTCGACAGTGGCGTCCATACTAGCCGGAGTTGCTGCTGCTACTCCGGCTCTCCCTCGCTCGCGATGTTGCTCTGCTGCTCCTGCTGCTGCTCCGGCTGTCGCTCGCTCACGTTGCTGGTCCGCTCTTCTCCTCGCTCATGCTGCTGCTTTGCTCTTGCTCTCGCTCACGCTGCTGATGCTACTACACGGGCTATTGCAGCTATATGAGTTGGTGCTCTGGCTCTAGTTCGTGCTGCTGCTCCAGGCGCTACTGCTCTAGCTGCTATCTGCTACTGTGTTCCCTGTCGATCGCATGCTGATTTACATCACTGTTTCTCTACTACTAGTGCTCGAGTGGCCTAAACTACATGTGAAGTGCATCTCTGCTACCAGTGCGTTCAGTTTCGACAATAACATTCAGATTCCACAGTAAATTTCGGTTTCGATGGTTAAGTTCAGAGTCAGTAGTTTTTACCTCATCTATTGTAGTCAGGTGTTTCTTTGTGATGTAAATTTTACATCTACCACTTTTTGATAATTTATTTTACACCATCTATTGGAGATGCTATTAGAATCCCACTTGAGATTAACGATGTTTGTCTTGTGCTGCTTCAACCTCGATGTCTTATGGCTCGTCGGAGCTGCTCCAAAGATGGAACCATCCATCACAACAAAGCAGTACCCTGGACACCGTCTATAGACGCCTCAGATCTTTCACCACACCTCCGACAGCCACCTCTGCCACAACTTCTTTAGCGACCAACCAAATGATTTTGTGGTCGACACGGCTACGTCAAAGAGGTTGTACACTTGTCGCATCACTTATTACTCTACATTCATGTCGATCCATTAAGGCTATTTTGGTTCAAAGGAAAAAGTGAAGGAAAAACATAGCAATAGGAAATTTTCTTATGGTACTCTACTATTCAATTATTCATGCATTTGGTTGAAAGGAATGGAGCAAAACATCCAACCGTTCCTATGCATGAAAACAAAACTAAGTGCATTAGTGCCAGAACAACAGTCTAACTGTACACACTTTCATATGGTTTCACTTTAATTTGGCCATGTTTCTTTGCATTCCTCTGTTGTTCCAATTCCTGTGAACCAAACACCCAAGTTGGCAGAAATCCCGTGTTTACAAATGCTTTTTTTCCATGTGCATTCCTACCCTATTCCGGTGTTTTTCCTATCCCTGTGTTTTTAGGATCCTGCAAGCCAAATGAGCCCTTATAGAATTACTTTAGTTACAGATAGGTGTCGAAGAAAACTTTGTGTGGTTTGTCCTGCTCCTGCTACGACGTCGTCCACCTCACCTGAGTTGCTCCATTGACAGAAGCATCCACCATGCCAGATATCACGACTCCTAACCATCTTTCGCCGCCTCAGATCTCCTTCCCTGCCGCCGACACCCACCGCAACTGCATCACCATCATCAACTCAGCAGATGAACCTGAAGAGTACACGGGTTCATAAGAGAGGTCACACTCTTTTGTTTCCGCTTATGTTATGCATTGCTTAATATTACCTGCTACTTTATCGTCCTGTTCACCTCTTAGACTCCAAGTCGGGTCTGAATTAATGTTCAAACTTGACTTTTAAAATGCTTGTGGGGAACATATCAAGGTAACAATGAATAGTATCTCTTTCTACAATCTGGTTCACCTAGTGTATGTCTATGTTATTCATCTTGGGTTGGAATAAAACAGTAAAGCAATCATCATCTATCTTTTTATTAAAGTAAAGCTATCATCAGCCTGCTATCATTATTTTTGGATCTATCCACTAGTTGTTACCATCACTCTAGATTTCTGCATGCTCTCCTTACATGATTTCACTATATATTTTTTTGTATGCATGTCAAATATTATACACGGATGTGCTGAACATGTAGAGAAAAAGAGAAGAGTTTTGCATGGCAATACAATGTCATGCAGACATCGCTCCATGGTGGGTGCAATAGCAAACCCTCCCCACCCTCCAGATTGTAATCCAGAGGAAGATATTTGTTCTAAGGCGGATACAAATGGAGCTGACCACTCCTATTTACCCCCCGAGGTGTTTGCTCTAACTTGGCATGATGATGTTGGTCATCTCATGCATATGTTGCCTTGTAGTGCCTACTTTCGACATCATATATGTCATCTACTTAGTTTAGACATGTTCTGTAATGCCACATGTTTAGTTTCTATATCATACATGTGAATTATGCAATCTCATCTCTTTTAGCCAGCCATTATATATGTGAAATATGCAATGCCATCCTGTTTACCAGGCATCATATATTTGAATTATATCTTGTCAATCCTTTTCTTCATTACGTTTCCATTTGTCGACAATGTTTGTACATTCAACTACTTTTCCTGTGAATCAGCCATATGAGTGGGTGATGGAAAAATATGGAGTGAAAACAAGGTCTTCATAGCATACTGTGCTACCTGTCAAAGCAGATCTCTTGTTGGGTCCCGATAGCTCCTCAGAGATGGATTCAGAGACAAATGACCAGTTCTATTCCCCCACTGAGGTGTATGATTTGACTTGGCACGGTTATACTGCTCATATCATGCATATGATGTGTTGCATTGCATAGTTTAGACATCATATACACAATATTCAACACCATGTTCTTAGTTCAGACATCATATATGTGAATGCCCTTTGCTTAGTATATACATCACACGTGTGAATTATATCATGTGATCCTGATTACTTAGATAACATGTATGTGAATTATGTCATGCCAACCTGTTTACTAAAGACGTCATACAATTATCCCATGCCATCCTGTTTAGTTAGTCATCATATCTTTGAATTATGTCATGTTATGCTATCCAATTTAGATAGACATCATATATGTGATATTATGTCATGCTATCCTTTTTAGTTAAACAATATACATGTGAACTATTTCATGCCCTCTTTTTTCCACACTATCTATTGCATCTGTCTCTCATACAAGGTATGTACATTCAACTACTTTTCTTGTTTATCAGCCATTTGAATTGGAGGGGGTGATGGCAGTATCTAGCGGAGTAAAAACACGATCTTCAAATAAAACAGTGATGCCTCTTGGTGGAGATAGCACCCCGGTTGTACATGCACGAGAACCAGCCCTACCACACATAACCCATACTCTCGCAGATTGTAACCCTACTCCGATGGACAGAGAACCAGCTTCACCCAATCTAACCCCAACCCCAACAGATAGTAACCCAGTTCCAATTGACACGGCACCATCTCCAGCACAGAGGCTCCCAAACAAGAGCAGTTAGAGCATAGTTTAGCATCTATCGCATTTGATGTTCTTAAATCATATGTGTGTATCTTTCCATCATGGAAATATTATACTGAAGATGAAGGAAAATGCCAGTTGCAGGTGTTTATCCAAGAGTTATGTGTAAGTAATGTTATTCATGGCAAATACTTTGCTTTGTACCATACATTCTACCTCCATGCTGGTTATAATACAGCAAATGTTCCCATTTTTCTCTATAGAGAAGGACCGATTTGAAAACTCAGGATGAGGTAACCTATGCTAATACCTCTGCTATCTTCAAGAATGCTTGGTGGTAAAATCAGAATTACCAGAAGAAAACGTACTTCACTCACAAAGAAACTCATCAAATTCCCTTACGTTCTCCTAAGACACATTTACTGGACGATGACTGGGAACGCCTTGTTCTGTACTGGTCCCGAACCAAGAATGTGGTAAGGTCTATGAGCTCATTTTTTATTTTTAAGTACTATATGCCTGCGTCTTATTGTACTCTTTTCATGTAGAACAAGTGCTTAAACCTGAAGAACAACTATTCTCATTTAAGATTACATTGCAATAGTGCATACTGCTTTGCTCTTGTATCACTATATTTACTCATACAAACTTATTTTTAAATTGAAGGATCCAATCGAAACTCCAATGACACAATAGGTATGTTTACGCATGTTTCTTTAATAGGTTTGCTCTTATAAATAGCTCTGTTGATTTCAATTTCAATTGTGTATACAGTTGACTTCTCATATCATGCACATTACTCGCATCACAACAGAGCCAATAGTGTTGTTGTACATGTAGACACGTGGTACCCATCTGAAATCTTGTTGTGTCGTGTAGTTTCCCGCGCTTTGTATTCTTTCAGTGCTACTTTGTCTTGAACTGATATGATTTGAACCATGTCTCTATTTTTATTTGGCAAGACAATGCAGTGACCATAAGACATAGATATATGTTTGTTTGCTGCTTTTATTATGTACTACTTGGAAACAAAAGACTTGGTAGTTTAATCCTATCCACCTTACTACTGAACTGGTTCGCCAAAATGAGTTTCATATACTACATGCTAAACCTGTTATGTGTCTGCTTGTTTCTTCTTTTAGAATGTTGACAGAATATTTGGGAAGAGTACCCTATTAAGAAATGGTAAAGAAAGTAATGGAGATAAGGTTCAGGATAGTGAGACATCCTCGTTGGTCTCCAACAAAGTTGATAAAACAGTGAAGGAAAACTATCTTGAAGACAGTGAGACAACCCCAAAGTCCTGTCTTGATGCAGTGTTTGAGTTACTGGCCACTACTGCTGGCACAAGCTCTTCGAACTCACTATCTGAATCAGTTCGGTTTCTTGAGTCTCAAGTACAAGCTGGAAGACATCGATCAGCTGTGCTACGACAAGAAGCTGAAGGACTGCGGAAGTCCTTGGAGAATTCAGATGCATACTTTCTGGTGCAACAGCAAGCGTTGGAGGATTTTAGCACCAAATAAGAGAAAGCTAATAAGCTTGCTAAGCTTATTGCCAGCATGGTGGATACCCAGGATAATGTTTCTTGAGCTCTTGTGAAGTTGTTTCAATTATGTACTTGTTTTGTTGTCCAGTTTATTTGCACTGGTGGCCAATTTAGACGGCCAGTGTATGATATGTTGTTGTGTTCCCTATATTTGCACTGGTGGCGAACTTTGATGCCCAGTGGTGTAATATGTGTAATAGTCGTAATAGCCTAGTGTTGGTTGCTTGCTTATTTATTTCCTTGTTTATTTGTTTGCTTGTAGCCAATGTAGTTTGTTTTCCGCGGTTTGCTAGTGGTCGCAATAACCTAATTTTTAAAACTAGGCCACAATAACCATGGGGAACATATGGACCGTTGCCACCATGGTCCTGCTATCTGCTGTAGTGACCATGGGCCTCCTACGGGCCTTCTATGGGTCGTAGAATCAATGGGCCTTCTATGGGCCGTATGATCGATCGGCCAAGCGTGGGCCAATAACGGATCGCATTGTGGGCCGAAACGGGCTAGAGTGAGAATCGTCTATTCATGGGCCGACCATAACGGGTCGCTAATAGGCCAATGACTATAACGGGCTTCATTCTATCGACGGGCATAACAGGCCATTAATGCACCATATTTGACGACGCTATGAAAACGACCCAACGGATTAACGAGCCACAAGCAGGCCGACTTTCACCAGGGCCTGAATTTGGCCCACAACCGGAGCAAGCCAGTAACGAACTATAAGTAATCGATTGCTGCAAATTAGCCCAACAATAAATGGGCCCTTAGAAGGCCGAAAGACAACACTGGCTGTAAATGTACCAATGGAATAATGGGCCTTTAATGGGCATAAACCGATATACTATTCATTATGGGCCAGTTTCACCACGGGCAGTTAGTGGGCCGAGAGATACACAGGGACTCATACGGGCCGAAAGACGTCCTGGGCCATACATGGGCTGGAAGTTACAATGGGCTAAAATCATATTGGATGGCCCAGATGACACTAATGAGCCTAATTTGGATAGACCATAATGGGCCATGTGTTAGCGGGATGTAAATGGGATGTATGCGAACATGCCGTTAACAAGCTTTCAGAGGGCTGGGTCGTTACCTTTTGACCAGGTCAAACAGGCTGGCCTTTTGACTTGAATGGCCCACTATTGGCCCGATCCACGTGTCGACGTATCATAGTCGCATCCCGTCCATTCGTTGGATGACATCTATCCCAATGCTGAGCCGACACGTGGAACCGCCGGCGAATGAGAATTTTACACGTGAAAATCGCCATTGGTCGTTGCTGTTAACGGGTTATCGGATCCAAAACAAGACTCGATAGCTTAACTACGACCCATAACGGTGGATTCCACGTGTCGGTTACCCTTGACGAAAACACTTCCATGACGCGCCATTTATCGTCATGGAAGTGAACACTTCTGTGATGATAATTTTGGTATTGTCATGGAACACTTCTATAACAGCACATGTATGACTATCTTGATTCTGTCATAAAATCGTCATGGATGTATATCCATGACAGAAAACGTGACCTACTGTGACAAACACATATCATCACATAAGTGTATTTTTTTGTAGTGTTTTCATGTGTGTTTTGGATTTACAGGAATTGAAAAACCAAGTTTCTCATTGTTTCCGGTCGAGCCACGACACCCAAATGTTTGAATTTCATTCCTATTTCTTGCATGGGACCTATAGATTCACCCAATGACACACATGTGATTTTTCAACCAACTTTGGTGCACTGGAGCATGTGCTTGTAGTTTAAATTTGAATTATGCACATTAAATGCCTAGAAACTCAATTAATGTATAAAAAAGGCCAAACAAACCCGGAATAATTCCAAATTTTAACATGACACTCATATAGTTCTATGTGCTTTGTAAAAAAATCAAGAGGGGGGCAATGTATGTCGTTTCGCACACAAAGGTGGCTCGTTCCCTCTCGAAACCACAAGCCTTATTGAGAGAAGCTTCGGTTTGCAAGAAGCTTATACCAAAACCTGTCCCAATTCGGCCAAATTGTAACATCCCAAATTCTCAATTTGGAATGTTATACATAGGACATCATATGCATATCATATTTTATTGCATTTTGGTTGATCCTAGAAACTCTAAGAAACTCAAGGACCCACGGAGAGAGTTGGGGGTTTCATTTGTTTTCATATTTGAATTTTCTCAGATATTGAAAAGAGGATCATTTTGGTTTTAATCATTTTCTCTCCGAATATTTCCAATATTAAAATAAAAGAGAGGGGATAAAATGACTTACCAAAATAAAAGAAATATTGGAGGAAAAATTTTAAAATCAAATAAATATTTTATTTGGATTTTTATTGCTATTTTATTTGATTTAGAAAAATATGCATGTTTTCAAAATTGCATTTTCAGGCGAGAAAAATGTTCACTTTGTTCTAAATATTTCATTTAGACGGTGACAATTGTTTTTGGCATTTTTAGATTTTTTTTAATAATTTATTACGATTTTCTGTTTCAGCGGAACTATTTTTTTTTAAAAAGTTCTCGTGGACGGCACTGGGCCAAGGGCCCAGCCGGCCCACAGCGCCGCCGCCTTCACAAGAGCGTGCCCGAGCCGGACTCCCGCCGGAGTCCGGGCTGCCGCTGCCGCCGCCTGGGGTTGCCCCTCCCCCAAGTCGGACTCCCCCCGACCCACTATAAATCCCGTCGCCCCGCCGCCCTCTCCTTCAGCCACCACCGCCCCGCACCCGAAGCTGCCGCCGCCTGCGCCGCCCGTCGCCGCTGTCGCCCCTCGCTGCCGCCATCGCCCCTCGCCGCCGTAGCCGGAGCCCCGCTGTCGCCGCCGCCGACATCGCCGGAGGTAGCCGTCGCCGTTGCCGCCGCCGGCGTCGTTTTTTCGGTTTAGTCAAAAACCATCATTTTTTTGGAAAACCCTAGATTTTTTTTGATATATCGGTTCGGTTTTTTCGGTTTAGTTATTTAGCGGACGTTCGTCCATTCATTCGTTTTAACGAACGCTGTTTGCCGGATTGGCTCAGACAGCGAACATTCGTTCGTTAGTCTGTTCGTCTAGTTTTATTTTCCAAGGTTTTATCTGTGATTATTTCGATCGCGATTTCTGCCCTGATCTTCGGTGTAGTATAACTTTTTGCTCGTTTATCCAAATTAGATGAAACCAGCGCCTAAATCTTTGTCTCGAAGCCCTCTTTCTGTTTAACCAACTTGAACATGATTTTCGTACTGTAAAATTTGACTTTAGTTCAGATTATTAAATGATTCTTGTTTCGTCCGTATCTTAAGTTTCATTGCTCCGTTTGAGTTGATTCTTTTTTCAACTCGAGTTCTTCAGTTGAACTTTCTGTTTGGATCTTCTTATTTGAGTTTTACCCGTGCTTCTTTGCTGGAGTGCTTATGTATGCTATTGTTTATTTGCGATAGAATTCCCAGAGTGCAAAGCGTGCTACTACGAGTCTCTAGGTTTTGTAGATCAGCAGCAAGGCAAGTAACACTTTGATCATACCCCTTTATTACCTAGTTTTTATGCATTAGTTTCAATCCTCAAACATTGCATGGTTAAGATTTGATTAACATGTGGGTTTGGGAAGTAGATGATGAGGTAGAACCTATTGCCCTTTTATTATCAAACCTTTGGGTGTCACTTCTACGTTATGCTCAGGATTGCTATGCTATGTGAGGGAGTCCTGGATTAGGGGGTCCTCGGACAGTCGGACTATATACTTTGGCCGGACTGTTGGACTATGAAGATACAAGATTGAAGACTTCGTCCCGTGTCCGGGTGGGACTCTCCTTTGCGTGGAAGGCAAGCTTGGCAATTCGGGTATGTAGATCTCCATCTCTGTAACCGACTCTGTGTAACCCTAGCCTCCTTCGGTGTCTATATAAACCGGAGGGTTTATTCCGTAGGACGACAACAATCATAATCGTAGGCTAGCTTCTAGGGTTTAGCCTCTACGATCTCGTGGTAGATCAACTCTTGTAATGCTCATATCATCAAGATCCATCAAGCAGGAAGTAGGGTATTACCTCCATCGAGAGGGCCCGAACCTGGGTAAACATTGTGTCCCCCGCCTCCTGTTACCATTAGCCTTAGACGCACAGTTCGGGACCACCTACCCGAGATCCGCCGGTTTTGACACCAACATTGGTGCTTTCATTGAGAGTTCCACTGTGTCGTAACGATAAGGCTTGATGGCTCCTTCAATCATCTGCAACGATGTGATCCAGGGTGAGGATTTTCTCCCCGGTCAGATCTTCGTATTCGGCGGCTTCGTACTGCAGGCCAGCTTGCTTGGCCATCTAGAGCAGATCAACAGCTACGCCCCTGGCCATCAGGTCAGGTTTGGAAACTTGAACTACACTACCAACATCCGCGGAGACTTGATCTTTGACGGATTCAAGCCCATGTCAGGTACGCCGAACAGTCACGACGAGCATGACTTAGATCTGCCATCGGATGGTGTTCGGGAGATCACACATGCGGCTGCCTCGGCCCTTAATCTGGAGCAGATCGTGCCATCCGAGGACGGGTGGATAGACCCCGCCCCGGAGGCCGCACACTCATCGGCGATAGAGCCGAACACAGACTTCACCACCAAAGAGGTCTGCGTCATCAGACCCTTAGACTCGTCTCCTATTAGAGGCCCCGAACCGCGCATGTCCGTGTTGTCGGTGTTCTGGGAACGGGTGTCCCCAGACTTGCCTGCCTGCAGCGTGGCTGAAGTGGGGGCCTAGTGCAGCCCAGCTTCATCATCTCAAGATCAAGACCCTCGCGAGGGGCCAAGCCTCACGAGGCGGAAGACAGAAGCTTCCTTAGGAGCAGCCTCATCAGGCGAGCTCGCGAGGGGGCGGAGAGATCAAGGCAGGGTACCTCGCAAGGTGCCTGTGATGCAAGCCATGACGATCGAGACCAGGTGGGCGCCAGCCTGCGCAGTGTCCTTGTTTCCCCTTCGGTGCAAAGGGGGCAAGCACAGGCCAAGGCATCAGGCAAAGGTTACCGTTTCGGTGCAACAAGACCAAGACCAGCAGAGCGGCAGGATGGAGATCACCATGGAGCCCAGGACGGCGTCACCGTCAGAATCTTTGGCAGTCGAAGACCAACTTTAGTCAGGATAAGTGTACTAGATGTTCCCCTTCAAAATGGCCAATTGTTGGCGCCCTTCCCGCTCATTATTTGGGAAGAGGCCCATGCCTCCCTCTATAAATAGAGCTAGCCACCACAGGGCAAAGGTGGGGATCGATCATAGGGAGATTGAGAGAGAGAAGCGACTGAACTAGCAGTTCATTGCACCAGCCCAAGAACAGCCCTTCGCGAGGCTGTTCTTCCTTGTATTGTTCATCATCAGCCCCTGAGGGAATCCACCACACCACACACTGGAGTAGGGTATTACACCACAATGGTGGCCTGAACCAGTATAAACCTCGTGTCCCTTGTGTGTTCTTCTTTCTAGCCTAGATTCCTTGCGAGGCCTCGAGACGTGACTTGGTAGGAGGAGAGATCTTCGCGTGCACCCCAGAGTTCGAACCTCAAGGGTCTTCCGGAACCCGAAATCGACATTTGGCGTGCCAGGTAGGGGTGCGCCGGAATCCTTCTTCCACCGCCTCGCGTTCGTCGTCCGTCACGCCCATGTCTGACACTCGCCGAGCCCGCGCCGAGCATCGGGCTGCTCTCGCTGCCCGAGTCGTCCAGACGGCTCCCGTCGGCGTACGCCTTGTCATTCCTCGTCACCTGCCGCCAACGCCGCCTCTGGCCCGGTGGGGAACGAGCAGAAGGCGTCGTTACTGCATCCCTCGGTGCGGCGGGAAGGCCGCACCGCCACCTCGTCGCTGACTCCAGCCGGTTCGTCGTCCCACGCCTGTCGCGCCCCACGAATGCGCATGCCGTGTTGCTCCTAGCACGTGAGCTCCTGCACTACCGTCCCGTCGACGACCTCTATGATGAGTGGCTCGCTCGCATCACCGAGCTTGTCAGCGCCGCAGGGGGCTCCCCTGCGTCGTCCCTCTCGCTGCCTCGTCTTCCGTCCTACGCAGGAGGTGCAGAATAGGAGGTGCCTCCGCCACCTCCTCCCCAAGAAGGTGCCCTGGCTCCAAGGCGCGCGGCCCCAGGACGAGACCCTCCGCATCCAGCGCCCGCGCGACAAGAAAGGAGCTGCCAAGAAATCCCTTGTCCCCAAGAAGGTGCACGCGTGCTCCCGGCACCGGTGCGCCATGATCGCATCCCGCGCCACCACGTCAAGACCCCGCGCTGCTCCAGGCAGCGGTGCGCGGGAATCCCCAGGAGCAAGCCCCACATCAGTAGAGAGCTCTGGTGGCCACTGCAGGCTGCCCGCCTTCACCGTCGAGCTGCGTGGCGTCGCATGGCACAGCAAGTTCAAGCTAGACCTGCCTCCTCGCTACGACGGCACTGCCGACCCCGCGGAGTTCCTACAGCTCTACGAGCTGGGCATCGAGGCGGCCAACGGGGACGAGAAGGTCATGGTGAACTGGTTTCCCATGGCGCTCAAGGATGGCGCCCGCACCTGGCTCCTAAACCTGCCTCCTGGCACGATCTCCTCTTGGGACGAGATGCGCACTCGCTTCATCGCCAACTTCCAAGGCACTCGTGACCGGCCCCCGGCCATGAGTGACCTGCGCCGCATCAAGCAACGGCCAGGAGAGACCCTGCAGAAGTACATCCAGCGCTTCAACAACGCCCGCCTCAAGATCCCCACGACTGAGGAGCCCATCATCTCAGCCTTCTCCGACGGCGTGCGTGACATCAAGATGAAAGAGGAGCTAGGGATCCACGAAGACCTGTGCACCTCTCTGGAGCTGTTCAACTTAGCAACCAAGTGTGCCAGGGCTGAGGAAGGGCGCCTCTCCCTCCTCGAGCTTCCAGCTGCTGATCCGGAAGAGAAGAAGCCCAAGGTCAAGGACGTGAAGCGCAAAGGAGCTGCTGTGCTCGCAGTAGAGCCAGACACCAAGCGAGGCAGGGATCAGCCGGAGTCATCCAAGGGCAGCCGATACTGCGTGTACCACGACCTCCACAACCACAACACCAACAAATGCCAAGAGCTCAGGGCTGTGCGAGATGGGCGTACCGGTCGAAGCCCCGACCGCAATGATTAGGGCTACGGCCGAGGAGGAGGGAAGAGGTGGAGGACGATGGGAAGACCATGGCCCTCGCCAAGGGTGGCGTGACCGACCTCGCGAGGACCGCTGGAAGGACCAGCCTCGCGAGGGAGGTTGGAGGGATCAGCCTCGGGAGGACCGCCCGCAAGGCAACATAGGCCTCCCTCCTCAGCCACCACCGCCGAGGAGGATTGAGACCATCATCAGGACGAGGGGGTTGGGGGCTTCCAGGAGCCTCGCGCAATCGCTTGCACCCTGGGCAGCGCCTAGGCCCCAGCCTCACAGTGCATCTTCAAGCAGTTTGCTCGCGAGGTGAATGCAGTCCTTCCCAAGCTTGAGGCCACGCACCCTCTCAGGTGGTCTGCGTGCGCTATCACGTTCAGCTCCATAGATCAGCTCAAGTGCGCGGCAACGGCCGATGTCCTCCCAATGCTTTGTTCCCCGGTCATCAGCAATGTGCAAGTCACCAGGACCCTCATTGATGGCGGAGCAGGACTAAACGTCCTGTCCGTCGAGATGTTCAACAATCTC
The DNA here is from genome assembly GCF_018294505.1 of Triticum aestivum. Taxonomy (NCBI): domain Eukaryota; kingdom Viridiplantae; phylum Streptophyta; class Magnoliopsida; order Poales; family Poaceae; genus Triticum; species Triticum aestivum. The sequence continues at coordinate 266,447,192 of NC_057807.1, read as the reverse complement.
CAAGAGCCATACGATCAGCTTCAGCCGACCAAGCCTTTCTCAGGAGTCACTGGCAGTTCCACTGTTCTGATAGGGCAAGTTCGCCTTCCTGTCACCTTTGGGCAGCACAAAAACTACCGCACCGAGCTCATCGACTTCGACGTCGCCCACATTCACCTACCAAACAATGCCATCATCGGGTACCCAGCCCTAGCCAAGTTCATGGCAGTGACTCACCATGGCTACAACGTCCTCAAGATGCCAGGAAGCGGTGGAGTCATCATAGTCCCCTGCGAAGAAAAGGATGTAGTGTGTTCTCTTGAGCGTGCCTTCCAGGCCGCGACAATCAAAGATCCGGATCACAGGAGCGGGAGCCTCCCCGAGGCAGTCCCTAAGAAGAAGAAGACTTCACTTGGCCCAAACCATCAGGAGGCAGGCACCTCCAGTGGCGTCACGTCAGGATCCGCGCCCGTTCAAGGGGTGCCGCCCTCTGTCGCATAGGAAGGCGTGCCCAACGCCCTCCTCGGGCAAGGCTCGGGGTCTCTCTCTTGGAGGGCCACCGACTTTGCTAAGGTCACTAGGGAGGCGCTCGGGCACCACCTGGAGGCGTGCTTCAAAGCACGTTTCCCTCAGGAAGGTATGAGGCAAGGAGGGCCAAACCCTCAGGAGTTCATCGCGAGAAACACTCAGGAGCTGCAGGAGTCAAGAGTCATGCGTTGCAGCCACCGTTTGCCCGCCGTAGTCCCCCATCCAGGCGAGGATGGTGGGCTGCACGTCTACATCGACGTACCAGGGCTCAACCGAGCCGCGTCTTAGGAGCGCCTCTGGCCTTCACGCGTGGGGCGTTGCGAGGGGCCACCTCACAGCTACGTTCGCATGCCTTTCGGCTTGCCAAACGCTGCTCAATCAGCACCTGATAAGGAGCATTCTTGAGGCTCAGGAGGTCAGGCATTGTGCGGTCCTGGCGGAGATGGAGATGGTCCTCGAAGATCCACCCGTGCCCCCAGAACCTTCCGAGGCTCCTGGCCCCGGAAGCTCGTGAGGGTCGACCTCCTCACCACGCGTCGTCCGCTACTTCAGCATCCCTTCATCTCCAACGGTATCAGGTGACATCTTTCAAAGTTCCATTTTCAGTTGGGAGCGGCCACAGGGCTGCATCATTCCCAGGTCGCGTGGGTCCATCCCTGCGGCATGTATCCGTTTTGCTTATGCTCTTTACCTACCTTGTTGGGGGCGCCCCTTGGGCTGCATTATCCCCAAGCTGCTCGGGCCTGACCCAGTGGCGTTTGCTTTTTCCGCATCTATTTAAATGGATTTGCTCCTTCGCATTTAACCTGATTCCCATGGTTATCATCTGCTGCTTATCGCGGACCTCTCCACTCTCATGCAAAGCGCTTGCACGTTAAAAGGGGGGTGCCTGAGCATCGCGACTCATGGGCTCTTACTGGCTCTCCAGCCCTCACCCCCTAGCCTTGACCCACGGCATCACGACCTGTCATACCAGCGGTGGCTAAGCTCGCTCGAGGGCCGGGACCTGAGGACGTAGATCATTTGCATTCTAACCACCTTGGAAGAACACACCATTGATAAAGGCCCAGAGCCAGGCGCAACCCGCCTTGAGGTAGGGCCTCGTGAGTCACGTGCTGGCTCAGGGGTGCCCAGATACACCTCTCTTAGCCCTACCGTGCCGACCACGTGTTAGGGCGGGGCTGTACATGCCCCGGGGGCTCTTCCTAGAGGGGAGCCCCCCTCACACGCACCAGTGGAAGCACCATGCTCCGTGCTGGCTGACGACAGTGCCGAGGAGCGGCTATGCCCATACACATACGGAAGCACTATGCTCCGCGCTGGTGATAAACAACTGAGGGCGGCCCACAGCCGTACCAACCTCAGGGAGCCTAGAGCTCAGTGCCTGGCACCATCGCAACTCCTCCCCTTAGGAGTGCCGCGCAATGGAGCTGGACACGGGGGCTGCGCCCGGGCCATGCCCGAGCGCATGCCACCCAGCCAGGTCCCTCGGACCTGGTCGTCGCGCACCCCTCCCCGAGCGGAGCCAAGGTATGAAAACTCGTTTGAACGTCAAGGGGGACTCCTGAGCATCGCGACTAAGGAGCCAACTGGTCACGTAGCCCCTCACTCCTTAGTCCCGTCCTGGTTCCCGGTTGGGGCTAACGACGGCTGGGATATGCACGAGGGCGGGCCCTGCTGATGTAGAACTCCTATGCCTCCCTTCCCTACTTTCTGTTTTCGCGTCAAGGGGGACTCCTGAGCATCGCGACTCAGGAGCCTAACTTGCCACGTAGCCCCTCACTCCTTAGTCCCGTCCTGGTTTCCGGTCGGGGCTAATGGCGGCTGAGGTATGCGCGGGGCCGGGCCCTTCCGACGTAGAACACAAGCAAATAGGAGGGGAAAATGCAAATTCTAGGGAATTCAAAAGCAAATATTACAGGCCATAGATTGTTTCACAACGCCAAACACAAGTTTAAACGCCTCCGTGAGGCATGGTGCATGCTGCAGGAACTAAAACAGGACAGAAGCCGCGAAGGGATCACTTTCCAGTGGCGCCGCCGCCTGTGGTAGAGTCACGCTGGGCAGCTCCACCTCCAGAGGCCGTGGAGCTGGCGGCATCGCGCCCGGGCCAGGTGCTGAAGGCATGGAACCTCCCCAACAAAGCTTCAGCTCGACCTTTCACAGCCTCAGCAGCATCAGCGGCAAGGTCGCCGCTCACAGGTTCCAGCAGGCTGTCGAGGTCGATGTTGGGGTCGCGAAGGTAGACGTGGCTGAGGACACGCGTCAGCGCTGCAGAAGATAGGGCACGCGCCTCGGCCTCGGCCATGGGACCAAGGTTGTCCTCGACATCTTCAAGTGCATGGACCAGGAAGGGAAGCAGCTCGGCGGGGCCGTCCTCTGCGCTAGCCAACGGCTTCTCTAAGCCGCCCTCATAAAGCGTCTTCAGCGCGGCGCGAGCTTTCTCCTCCAGCTTCGCTAAGGCCACCCGATCCTCGGCCAGGACCTTCGCCTTGTCGTCTAGCTCGATCCTCTCCGCCTTCAGCGCCTGCTCCAGCATCTCCAACCGGCCATGACGGTCATCGAGCTCGGCGTCACGGTCCCTAACGGCAGCCTCCCGAGCCTTCACCTCCTCCTCCTTCTCCTGGCGGCCGCTGACCTCCTTGGCGAGCTCGTCACGCAGGCCTTGCAGCTCGACCTCCAGCGCCTTGCAGCGGCCCTGGGCATCCGCAGCGTTGCCCAAGGCAGCGTTGTGGGCGGCCTTAGCCTGAGAGGCGACTTGCTTCTCCTCATCGGAGGCCGACACGGCCTGGCTCAGCGCCGCTCAGACGAAAGCGTCAGAGCGGACCCAGCCAGAGGCTAGCTCCAGGCGCCCGGCCACCAGGCGGGGGTCCGCGCTCCGAAGATCCTCCCATAGCCGGCTCAGTTTGTTGGTAGCCTGGTCCAGGATGGCAGAGGGATCAGAAGAGATGGGAGCCGGTGGAACAGGCGGAGAGGACGGCAGTGTGATCACGGCTTGGGAGGAAGGAGCCACCTGGGCCTTGGACACCTCAGCGACAGCGTCAAGCGCAGGCACTTCCAGAGTCAGCGGGGCCACGGGGGCTGACTCCTCACCGGAGTGTCCCTGCTGGGCTCACGAAGACAACCGGACAGGGGAGGCACGAGCCTCGCTGCCTCCTTTCCCCGCGGAGGAGGGCGCTGCCCCGGCAGATGAACTCGCCTCAAGTAGGGCCGCAGAAGCCCCTTTCAACCTTTTTGCTGCAGGTGCCGGCCTGGCCAAAAGAACGCAGACGTCAAGCCTTGGCGGCAGAAACAAAGCAGAACGCGAATCGAGCACTTACTGGTCGTCATTTGCGGACTCGAGCAGCCTCCGGCCAAACTTGAAGCCCGAGAGCCTACAGCTGGGGTCAGCCTTGGGAGGCCCGGAAGTAGAGAGCGCATCGGGAAGGCCGGAGCTGGCCTCAGACCGCCCCGGGACCAGAGCAGACCCTGGGAGAACCAGCCCCGACCTGTCCTTCCTCGGGACCAAGGGAGAATCCTCCCCTCCTCGCCTGGCGCCGGCCTCGTCATCGTCCGGCATGGAGCGGAGGGCGCGGGACCTGCGCCAAGGGAAGGACTCCCCCGACTCCTCGTCAGTCGCCTCAGAGTCAGACTCTTCTTCCTCCTCCTCTTCTTCCTCCTCACTCCCGTTGGAGTCGTCGGAGGACACGTTCACCGTCGCCAACGCCGCCAGATCCCCGGGAGATTCTGCGGGCACCAGCCCCTCACCGTTGAAGGTGGGCATGGCGTTCACCACTTGCTCCCAGTCGTTGCGAAGGAACAGGGGGACGGGAGCGCCCTCCGGCCTCGCCACATCTCCCTCGACCAAGGAATGGAGAGCCGCGACCAGATCTTCGTCGGCTAGGCCCTCACAGCTCAGGCGAAGGACGGCATCTGCTTCCCCAAGTCTCCACAATGGGAGCGAGTGCTCCCAGAGTGGAGCCACCCGGTGCTCCAGGAACTCCCTCAGGAGCGTAGCCCCGGTCAGCTTCGCCGCCCCCAAGTTGCCTGGCCTCAGGTCCGCGTTCATCCTCTTCAGCACCACCTTCGCACGGAGGTCGTCAAGCTCCGCGCGAGATCACGCATCAAAGGCCTTGGGCTGCCCCTTAGGTAGCACCAAACGAGGGTGGATGCGCCCGACATCCACCAAGACCCACTTGCTCTGGAAGCCTTCGATCCTTTTCCCAGGCTTCGAGATGGCATTGGAGTTGGAGTATGCGATAAAGCTCGCGCATGCGGTGATGTGGGCTTCACAAACCCGGAGGGAAAAGTAATGACGCGACAAGGCCACTGAGGGCCTCACTCCAACATGAGCCTCACAATAGTAGGCGAAAATCGCAAGGAGAAGAACAAAGTTGGGGTGGAGGTGTAGAGCTTGCAAGTTGTATTGGCGAAGAACAGCAAAGAAGAACTCAGAAAAAGGAGGCACCAGACCGGCGATGATGGCGCTCACAAAGAGCGGGTAGAAGGTGCTCCCCTTGCCTTCGGGCTGAGCGGAGCCGGCCTTGAGCACAGTCGCCCCCTCATTGCCCTGCGCCACTGTCATCAGGCGCGTGAGGGCGAGATTCTTCTCCGACACGTTCGGGGGGTTTAGAGCCGGCAAGTACCAGGCCTCGGTCGGGGTCTTGCAAGGCGCCATGGCTTGCGCGATGGAAGGGATTGTGACAGATCTGGAGGGTTTCAGAAGCGAGAAGGAGAAGAGCGAAAAAGGGGATTTGGAGCAAGGCGAACGAGAATGAAGCAGGTAAATCTGGCCCGGGTACCCCTTTTTGTCAGATGGACGGCTGCCGAGGCGTCATGGGGAAGCGGAGAAGCTCACGTCCAGTCAATCGCCACGCGGCACCCAAGGCCGCAGGCTATTGGGGCCCGTGGCGCTTCGCACTTGCCCCTTCGCTTCTCTGCTAAGCCAAGTTCGGGCGTGCCTTGGGCCCGGGGGCTACTGTCGACGTTCTGGGAATGGGGGTCCCCAGACTTGCCTGCCTGCGGGCTACGGCGTGGCTCAAGTGGGGGCCCAATGCAGCCCGGCTTCATCATCTCAAGCTCAAGACCCTCGCGAGGGGCCAAGCCTCGCGGGGCGGACGACAGAAGCTTCCTCAGGAGCAGCCTCATCAGGCGGGCTCGCGAGGGGGCGGAGAGATCAAGGCAGGGTACCTCGCGAGGTGCCCGTGATGCAAGCCATGACGATCGAGACCAGGCGGGCGCCAGGCGGGTGCCGACCTGTGCAGTGTCCTTGTTTCCCCTTCGGTGCAAAGGGGGCAAGCATAGGCCAGGGCATCAGGCAAAGGTTACCGTTTCGGTGCAACAAGACCAAGACCAGCAGAGCGGGAGGATGGAGATCACCGGGGAGCCTAGGACGGCGTCACCGTCAGAATCTTTGGCAGTCGAAGACCAACTTTAGTCAGGATAAGTGTACTAGATGTTCCCCTTCAAAATGGCCAATTGTTGGCGCCCTTCCCGCTCATTATTTGGGAAGAGGCCCAGGGCCTCCCTCTATAAATAGAGCTAGCCACCACAGGGCAAAGGGGGGATCGATCAGAGGGAGATTGAGAGAGAGAAGCGACTGAACTCACCCAAGCAGTTCATCGCACCAGCCCAAGAACAGCCCTTCGTGAGGTTGTTCTTCCTTGTATTGTTCATCATCAGCCCCTGAGGCAATCCACCACACCACACACTGGAGTATGGTATTACACCACAATGGTGGCATGAACCAGTATAAACCTCGTGTCCCTTGTGTGTTCTTCTTTCTAGCCTAGATTCCTTGCGAGGCCTCAAGACGTGAGTTGGTAGGAGGAGAGATCTTCGTGCACACCCCAAAGTTCAAACCTCAAGGGTCTGCCGGAACCCGAAATCCGACACGTGCATATCGAATCCGATTGGGCACCGATCATGGAGTTTACCTCCGTGGATATTTTTCAGCACTCGCCCTTGGGCGACGTGCTAAATTCATTAAAGTCTCTCTCCCTGTCAGGAGACTCTTGGCCGAACTATGACCGGCTTGAGTGGAAACGGACGACGAAGAAATTTGTTCCCCACCCACCACCCACTTAATAGCCACTGTCGATGACTTAACCGACACGCTTGACTTCAACTCCGAAGACATCGATGGTATGGACGATGATGCTGGAGATGAACAGGAACCACCGCCCACGGGGCGCTGGACAGCCACCTCATCATATGATATATACATGGTGGATACACCCAAAGAAAACAACGGCGAGGAACGGAAGGATGCAACGGAGGATAATCCCCTCGTACAGGAACCAAAGAGACGTCGTAGGTGCCACTCTAAATCCCGCCACAGTAAAAACAGCGATAACAGCGCAAGAAAGAATAACACCCCAGTTGACTCCAAAGGAAATGACGACCCCATGGACCCAGCAATGGAGCAGGATGAGCCAGGGGACGGTGAACATAGTCCGGAGCTGATGTCCGATGACGGTGATCCCGAGGGTAAAACTCATCAACCTATCTCCGGAAAGGAGAACAGTCCGGACGACGATGCACTCATCATCCCGGAAAAACACTTGGAACAAGAGAACCTCCATAGAAGGCTTATTGCCACCGCGAGGAGCTTGAAGAAGCAGAAGCAAAGGCTTAAGGCCATGCAGGATATACTCAACCGCAGATGGAACAAAGTGCTTGACACTGAAGAAAAATACGGCGGCGATCGCCACACAAAAAGCTACCCAAAGCGCAAGTTGCTGCCTGAATTCGACGATGAGGCTATAGAGCCCATTCAGCCGAAAAATAAAATGGCCGATAAGCCAGACCGACCACCCCGTGGTTGCGACAGGGCGGCTAATGATGCCGCACACAAGTCAGCGCGCGATTTATGTGAGCTCTTGGACAAAAAAGCCGGTATGGCCAGGTCCATCTATGGATCTAGGAAGCTTGCTCCGGCGCAGGATCACAGCCACCAAAACGATCATATTGATCAAATACCAGCTCGGAATCAACACCGAACACAACAACCGTCGACAGCATGCCATGACACATCCAAATACAGGGGTGCCGCGCACCCCCTGTGCTTCACCGATGAGCTGCTGGATCATGAATTTCCAGAGGGATTTAAACCCGTGAATATAGAGGCATACGACAGAACGACGGACCCTAGGGTCTAGATTGAGGACTTTATCCTTCACATACACATGGCTCGCGGAGATAATCTCCATGCCATTAAATACCTGCCCCTCAAGTTGAAAGGACCAACTCGGCATTGGTTGAAAAGCCTCCCCGAAAACTCAATTGGAAGTTGGGAGGAACTTGAGGATGCTTTCAGGGCCAATTTTGAAGGGACCTATGTCCGACCTCCGGATGCAGACGATTTAAGTCACATAATCCAACAATCCAGAGAGTCAGCCCGTAAGCTTTGGAACAAATTTCTCACTAAGAAGAATCAAAACGTCGATTGCCCGTATGCCTAAGCCTTAGCGGCTTTCAAGCACAGTATCCGAGACGAATGGCTCGCCAGACACCTCGGCCAAGAAAAGCCGAGGATAATGGCAGCCCTAACAAGCCTTATGACCCGCTTCTGCGCGGGCGAGGACAGCTGGTTGGCCCGCAGCGGCACCAGCGACCCAGGCACATCCGAAGTCAGGGATGGCAACAGGAAGCCGCGACGCAATAAAAACAAGCGTCGAAATAATGAAGACAGCCCAGACAACACGGTAGTCAATGCCGGATTCAGGGGCTCTCGACACGGTCAACGGAAAAAGCCATTTAAAGGCAGCAGAGATGGACCGTCTAGCCTAAATAAGATTTTAGATAGACTATGTCAGACTCATGGCACCCCCAAAATACCTGCAAATCACACCAACAGAGAATGCTGGGTCTTCAAATAGACCAGCAAACTAAATGCCGAACACAAGGGGAGGGAGACACCAAGTGAAGACGAGGATGAGCCTCTCCAGCCGAACACTGGGGGACAGAAAAAATTTCCACCAGAGGTCAAAACAATTAACATGATTTACGCAACTCACATACCAAAGAGGAGGCGCAAGCGCGCACTCCGAGACGTATACGCTCTAGAACCTGTCGCCCCCAAGTTCAACCCTTGGTCGGCCTGCCCGATCACTTTCGATCGCAGGGATCATCCGACTAGTATCCGGCACGGAGGATCGGCTGCCTTGGTGCTCGACCCAGTAATTAACGGATACCATCTCACCCGAGTCCTTATGGACGGCGGCAGTAGTCTCAATCTGATATATCAGGACGCTGTCCGCAAAATGGGGATAGACCCATCAAGAATCTGCCAAAGTAATACTACCTTTAAAGGAGTAATACCAGGTGTAGAGGCCCGTTGCACGGGCTCTCTAGTACTAGAGGTTGTATTCGGTTCTCCCGACAACTTCCGAAGCGAAGAATTAACCTTCGACATTGCTCCATTCCGAAGCGGCTATCACGCACTACTCGGAAGAATGGCCTTCACTCGTTTCAATGTCGTACCACATTACGCTTATCTCAAACTTAAGATGCCTGGTCCATGTGGCGTCATCATAGTTAGCGGGAATACAGAGCGTTATTTGCGTGCGGAAGAATATGTGGCGGCTCTAGCAGCCGAACACTGAACGGCCTCTCCAACTAGAATAAGTGATCGGTCGTCAAGACCGTGACATAGTTAGATGAGTCCGGCGCACCACTAGTTGTAGTGGCTCAGATAAACCTAAGCTTGGGTCGATGGATATACCCCCATAGGTGGTGCTAGGGGCTGCCCGCATGTAAAAAGGCCCATAGTTCGGCTTGACCCTATTAATACAATAATAGATTGCATTTTCATGGTTCATTAAGAATAACCAACTTTGCACACGAAGTCTTTCACCTGGGTTTTTCTTTGTTACAGATGATCATCGTGCTACACCCTTCCAGGATACGGCACAACGGAGACAAAGGCGCAGACATGCAGCAGGGTCCCGCTCAACGGTTCCTTTTTAGATTAAGACCCTGCATAAACGTTTTTTAATGTCTCTTGTTGCTTCACACCCTCCGGGCACTCAAACACAACCGAGAGGGATGCTGGCATTATTGGCATTTCGTCACGTCAGACTAATGCACGTACTTGGAAATTCATGGCTCATTATCAAGGGCGTTACTCAGCCCAGTATATGTTGTAAAGTTCGAATACCTTAGGGAGTGTTCGGCGTCGGGAGTTTGGCCTTATATGCATCAGCTCCGAATCATGTCTTTGGTCAATAGTTGAGTTTGCCCCGCTCCCGTGTTTTGCTACCTTACGTTCCGCTCTATCGGCTAAGGCGTCACCGGGAGAACTACTGCGATTGTGCCCTAGTTCATCTGGATGAGCACCTCAGTAGAGAAAGCCGAAAACTGAGTGTCATGATAAAGCGAGAGACTGGTCAACCACTCGATGACTCAGCGGAATCCTTGCGATTCCTCCGCATTAACAAAGGACCGGTTTCCCGGTCATGTACGTATGCGCACCGTATTCGGATGAACACGAAAGTACCAGAGGCTATATAGTAGCCCCACGTCAAACTCCTATGGCTAAGTGAAAGTGTTAAAGCTATATAGTCCGATTGCCTTGTTCGCCGCGCTATCACCTCCTTAATGGACCAAGACGTTGGATCAAGTGTGATTACGCGCTTTACCGAACACCCCCGCATTATATGCGTGGGGGCTGAAGCCGACGAGTGCAAACTTTCAGGTTATATACATACATACATAAACGGCCGCATAGGAGGCACTATAATACTTTCAGGCAAAAGTATAAACACAGCCTTTATAATCAAAATAGCATTGTTTTTAAAATTCAGATACATGTCACTCGAACATGGTACTCTTCGAGCACTGAGCCTCTATTAAATGGGCGCCTTCCAGGACCTCTTCAAAATAGTGCTCGGCCGGGTCCGGGCCTCTCGCCGGACCCCGGGCTGCAATAGCGGTGGCCTCCATCCCTGCCCAATATGTTTTAAGACGGGCAAGAGCCATCCGCGCACCCTCTATGCACGCCGACCTCTTTACAGCATCGATATGCGGCACAGCACCAAGGAATCGTTGCACTAAGCCAAAATAACTGCCCGGCCTTGGTCCTTTCGGCCAAAGATGATCCATGATAGACCTCATGGCAAGCCCGGACAACCTATGGAGCTCGGCCCACTCGGCCATTTGTTCATTTAACAGCAGCGGACACTTGGGAGCACTGAACTGCGACCAGAACAACCTTTCCACCTCATGATCTTTCTGATCTTTGAAATATTCATTCGCATCAGCATCACTTTTTGCCAAGTCCAAGTACGCATCTGCAGCACTCCATAATTGATCCAGAGGGGCATATTTTGGATCTCTGAACTTCGTCCGCAACAGAAAGGGCTTCCCAGCCGTGATATCTCCGGCTTGACGAAGCTCCTCCCTAGCCGCTCTGATTTCAGAACGGGTTTCCTTGGCTGCTTCCAAGGCCTTCTTCAGGTCAGCCGCTTTTGCTTGGCTTTCCTTCTCAAGGAGCTCATATCGGCTAGCGGCATCTTTCAGCTCAACAGCCATCTTGGCTATTTTATCTTCGCTCTAGCGTTGAGCAGCATGTTAGGCTCTTAACTCCTCGGCCGCCTTTAGGGCGGCCGCATCACTTATCCTGGCTTGTTCCTTGGCTCGGGCAAGTTCCGCCCGAAGGGTCTCCACGGCGGCAGCTCCATCTGCAGTCACAACATATTATAGATACTAGCATCATGCTGCTCTTAATATTTGCTGACCACCCGAAAATACATACCCTGTGCCTCGTCAAGCCGCTTGTTCACAAGCGCAATGTCGGCATCCGCCACGTCAAGCTGCCGCTTCAGTTCGGCAAAATCAGCAGTCCGGTCAACCGCCGGACCCTCAGCCGCCTGCACACGAAAGCAACGCGATCATTACCTGGGACTATGATCCTCTATTTTCCGCCTCTGGACGACAACCAGAGTCTCAGGGGCTACTATCTATACAGAGCACACCTAGCGTGTGTGGTACCGTCAAAAATACATATATATTACTTGGAGTACCTCAATGCCTCTTAGCAGGCTTGTAAAAGCTTCATTCAACCCACTTTTTGCGGATGAAATCCTCTCAACCACCGTACCCATTAAGGTACGATGCGCCTCTGAGATAGTCGCTTGCTCCAGAAGACCCATCAGTGTGTCCGGCTGTGTGCCGGACAATCCCGGACTCTTTCTGTTGCTCTCCATGGGAGCCGAATACTCCGGACTTTAGGCGGCCGAAGAGTTACCTTTTGGCCTTTGCAGATCGGGAGAAATCCTCTGTGACGACACCTCGGGGTCGTCCGCCCTATGGGGCGGGGAGGCAGGAGGAGGCGTCTCGCTTTCCATCATCTCCGGAAGAAGATCCCTCAAAGACGAACTCTGTCGAGAAGGGCTATGAGCCGGACACCGAGATATATGCCTCGGTTATTATTCTCAGAGATAAAAGCAGGATATATTTACCAAAGTACCTTTGTTCGCTTACAACTCGGTTGAGGGCTGGCCCCCTCGCGGGCGCTGTGCAGTGAGGACGCCCTCCGGGGCAGGGCCCCCTGGCGAAGGTTTCTTCCCTCGTTTGGAAACCTCTGTTTCCAGGTCTTCAGAGGCGGTCCTTTTCTTCCGTGAGGAGAAGGGATTCTAGATTCACCTCCCCGATTATCCTCCTTCGTGGAGACACTAATTCCCCCAGTTTAGATGTGTAATGTATGAAGCCCTCTTGCGCGTTCTCTATTCCTCCCTTCATCTTCTCCTGATGGAACTTGATAGGGTGCGCGCTCAAGCATCCTGGTTAGTACAGGATCCAGCGAGCCTTCAGGAAGGGGGGCCGAACACCTGATCCTCTCCGCCTTTCTTATCCAGTCCTGGCCGAGACCAATTTTTCAGGATGATGTTGTATCAAATATAAAGATGGCATGTTCGGTCGTGGAATTACTTACTTGGGTATCCGGACGGTTGTAGTTGAGACCCGCATCCTCGGTGGTGTCCGGAAACTTTACTCGTGATCCGAAGTACAAACCATACATCCCTTCGAGCGTGACGCCAAAAGATTGTTGAATAGTTCGCGGTCCTTCCGGGTTGAACTCCCACATACGGAGAGATCGACGTTGGCATGGCAGGACCCGATGGACTAGCATTACTTGCATTACCTTGACAAGGCTGACATCCCTCTTGAGGAAATCTCGAATGCGGCTTTGCAATGTTAGCACGTCATTAACTGGCCCCCAGTCCAGCCCCTTGTTGACCCATGACGCCAGTTGGGGCGGAGGGCCCGAGCGGAAGGTGGGGGCGGAAGCCCGCTTTGTGCCTCGGGGAGCTGTGATGTAAAACCACTCCCGTTGCCATAATTCGGATACCTCCGGGAAGGAATCCTTTGGCCATAGGGCGTCGGCGCCTTTGCTTATTATAGCACCTCCGCACTCCGTGTGCCGCCCATCGATCATCTTCGGCTTCACATTGAAGGTTTGAGCCATAAGCCGAAGTGTGAGGTGATGCGGAGGAAGGCCTCACACACGACGATAAATGACGAGATGTGAAGGATGGAGTCTAGAGCTAGATCATAGAAATGTAGCCCGTAATAGAACATGAGCCCTCTAACAAAGGGATCAATACTAAAGCCTAGTGATACGTCTCCAACGTATCTACTTCTCCAAACACTTTTGCCCTTGTTTTCGACTCTAACTTGCATGATTTGAATGAAACTAACCCGGACTGACACTGTTTTCAGCAGAACTGCCATGACGTTGTTTATTGTGCAGAAAACAAAAGTTATCGGACTGAAAATCCATGGAGATAAGTTTTGGAAAATATAAAAAATACTGGCGAAAGAATCAAGGCCAGGGGCCCACACCCTGTCCACGAGGGTGGGGGCGCGCCCTCCCCCCCCCCCCCCCCCGGCACGCCCCCATGTCTCGTGGGCCCCATGATGCTCCACGGACCTCAACTCCAACTCCATATATTCCGTTCCGCGGAGAAAAAACCAGAGAGAAAGTTTCATCGCATTTTACGATATGGAGCCGCCGCCAAGCCCTAATATCTCTCAGGAGGGCTGATCTGGAGTCTGTTCGGGGCTCCGGAGAGGGGGATTCATCGCCGTCGTCATCATCAACCATCCTCCATCACCAATTTCATGATGCTCACTGCCGTGCGTGAGTAATTCCATCGTAGGCTTGCTGGACGGTGATGGGTTGGATGAGATTTACCATGTAATCAAGTTAGTTTTGTTAGGGTTTGATCCCTAGTATCCACTATGTTTTGAGATTGATGTTGCTATGACTTTGCTATGCTTAATGCTTGTCGCTAGGGCCCGAGTGCCATGATTTCAGATCTGAACCTATTATGTTTTCATGAATATATGTGTGTTCTTGATCCTATCTTGCAAGTCTATAGTCACCTATTATGTGTTATGATTCGACAACCCCGGAGTGACAATAATCGGGATACTTCTCGGTGATGACCATAGTTTGAGGAGTTCATGTATTCACTATGTGCTAATGCTTCGTTCCGGTTCTCTATTAAAAGGAGGCCTTAATATCCCTTAGTTTCCACTAGGACCCGCTGCCACGGGAGGGTAGGACCAAAGATGGCATGCAAGTTCTTTTCCATAAGCACGTATGACTATATTCGGAATACATGCCTACATTACATTGATGAACTGGAGCTAGTTCTGTGTCACCCTATGTTATAGCTATTATATGAGGAACATAATTATCCATCACTGATCCAATGCCTACAATTTTTTCACATATTGTGCTTCACTTATTTACTTTTCCATTGCTATTGTTACAATTCCTACAAGACTATTATATTACTTTTGCCACTGTTACCATTACTATCAAAATACTTTGCTACTAAATACTTTGCTGCAGATACTAAGTTATCCAGGTGTGGTTGAATTGACAACTCAACTGCTAATACTTAAGAATATTCTTTGGCTCCCCTTGTGTCGAATCAATAAATTTGGGTTGAATACTCTACCCTCGAAAGCTGTTGTGATCCCCTACACTTGTGGGTTATCAAGACTAATTTCTGGCGCCGTTGACGGGGAGCATAGCTCTATTCTTTGAGTCACTTGGGATTTATATCTGTTGATCACTATGAGGAACTTGAAAGATGAAAGAACTAAGATTTTGCCCTCAACTACGAGGGGAAGTAAGGAACTGCCATCAAGCTCTGCACTAGATTCTCCTTCTGTTATTAGTAAGCTTGCGACACCTAAACCTGCTACTGCTATGAATTCTGATATGTCGCATGTTATTGATGATGCCACTTCTGCTATGCATGATACTTATGATGAAACTACTTCTCTGCGTGGTACTACTATGCCATTAGGTGAATTTCTTGATGAACAACTTGCTAGGGTTCGAGAGAATGAAATTATTGAAGATGCTATAATTGATGATAGTGATGATGAAAGTTCTCCCCCTGATTATGAATTACCTATTGTTCCTGAGGGTTATGTTATGAATGAGGAAGCTGCTAGAGCTATCTTTGCTTGCAAAGATAGATATGATCTTAAAAAATTATTAGCTAAATGGAAGCAGCAATCTCTTAATGCTAGAATGAAACCTGACCCTGCTTTTGCTACTTCACCTATCTGTGTTACTGATAAGGATTATGAATTCTCTGTTGAACCTGAAATAATTACTTTAGTTGAATCTGATCCTTTTTATGGCCTTGAATCTGAAACTGTTGTGGCACATCTTACCAAGTTGAATGATATAGCCACCCTGTTTACTAATGATGAGAAGTCTCGCTATTATTATATCCTTAAGATATTTCCGTTCTCATTAAAGGGTCATGCTAAGACTTGGTTTAATTCTCTTGATCCTGGTTGTGTGCGTAGTCCCCAGGATATGATTTATTACTTCTCTGCTAAATATTTCCCTGCTCATAAGAAACAAGCTGCCTTGCGGGAAATATATAATTTTGTGCAAATCAAAGAAGAGAGTCTCCCACAAGCTTGGGGGAGGCTTCTCCAATTACTTAATGCTTTGCCTGATCATCCTCTTAAGAAAAATGAAATACTTGATATCTTTTATAATGGACTAACCGATGCTTCCAAGGACTACTTGGATAGTTGTGATGGTTGTGTTTACAGGGAAAGAACGGTCAACCAAGCTGAATTACTATTGAATAATATGTTGACTAATGAAAATAGTTGGACTCTTCCTGAGCCAATTCCTGAGCCAATTGAGCCAACCCCTGAGCCTATTCCTAAACCCACTCCTAAGAAGAGAGGTGTTCTATTTCTCAGTCCTGAAGATATGCAAGAGGCAAAGAAATCAATGAAGGAAAAAGGTATTAAAGCTGAAGATGTTAAGAATTTACCACCTATTGAAGAAATACATGGTCTTAATATACCACCTGTCAAAGAAACACATTCTCTTGATAACCCGACACAGGTAGTAAAGATAAATTCTCTCTATAGATATGATAAAGTTGAAATCTCGTCTACTAAATTCCATAGCCCATGCTTAGATGAATTTGATGACTTTATGGCTAGACAAGAAAGTTTTAATGCTTATGTTGGTAGAGAATTAAAGAATAATGCTTTCGAGATAGGGTGCTTGAGTGATTATATGGCTAGAGTTAAAGGTGAACTTAAACTCATTAGCAAATATGCTTCTATGGTTACCACTCAAGCTGAGCAAGTACTTAAAGCTCAAAGTGATTTGCTCGATGAATTAAATAATAAACATGACTTTGCTGTTAGAGTGGCTACTAGAACCGGTAGAATGACTCAGGAACCTTTGTATCCTGAAGGCCACCCTAAGAGAATTGAGCAGGATTCTCAGAGAAATAATTTAGAGGCACCTAGTTCCTCCAAAAAGAAGAAAAAGAAAAACGATAGGACTTTGCATGCTTCTAGTGAACCAGTTGTAGACACACCTGAGAATCCCAATGATATTTCTATTTCTGATGCTGAAACACAATCAGATGATGAACATGAACCTAGTGCCAATGTTAATGATAACGTTCATGTTGATGCTCAACCTAGCAAAAATAATGAAGTAGAGATTGAACCTGCTGTTGATCTTGATAACCCACAATCAAAGAATCAATGTTATGATAAGAGAGATTTTGTTGCTAGGAAGCATGGTAGAGAAAGAGAACCATTGGTTCAGAAACCCATGCCCTTTCCTCCTAAACCATCCAAGACAAATGATGATGAGGATTTTGAGCGCTTTGCTGAAATGATTAGACCTATCTTCTTATGTATGCACTTAACTGATATGCTAAATATATGAAGGATATCATTACAAATAAAAGAAAGATACCAGAAGCTGAAATTTCCACCATGCTTGCTAATTACACTTTTAAGGGTGGAATACCAAAGAAACTTGGAGATCCAGGGGTACCAACCAAACCATGCTCCATTAAAAGAAACTATGTTAAAACTGCTTTATGTGATCTTGGAGCCGGTGTTAGTGTTATGCCTCTCTCTTTATATCGTAGACTTGAATTGTATAAGTTGACACCTACTGAAATATCTTTGCAAATGGCCGATAAATCAACTGCTATACCTGTCGGTATTTGTGAGGATGTGCCTGTTGTGGTTGCAAATGTCACTATCTTAACGGACTTTGTTATTCTTGATATTCCTGAGGACGATAGTATGTCGATTATCCTTGGTAGACCATTTTTGAATACCGCAGGGGCTGTTATTGATTGCAACAAAGGCAATGTCACTTTTCATATTAATGGTAATGAGCATACGGTACACTTTCCGAGTAAACAACCTCAAATTCATAGCATCAATTCTATTGGAAAAGTTCCAACTATCATTATTGGAGGTTTTGAGTTTCCTCTTCCTACTATAAAGAAAAAGTATGATATTCTTATTGTTGGGGATGTTCATATCCCCGTTGAGGTAACTTAGTGTTATTCGAAATTTCTCCGGTTCCGTGTTATTCGGAATGAGTTTGTTAACAAGACTTGATCAACCTTGTTAGTGGATTCATTTTGATGATCACGAGATGGATGAAATTAGAAGGCACAACCTTCTGTACCTTTTTTTACTTTCTGTTATTTAGAATCAATAAAGCAAAAATAGTATTATTTGTCTGTTTTCTGATTTATCCGTGCAATAAAAAATATCCCGGAAATAAAAGTGCTCCAAATGCCCTGCAAATTTAGTATTATTTTTTATGGAATATTTGAGGATTTTAGGCACTGAAAACACTGCAGGGGGGCAAGCACCAGGCCACGAGGGTGGAGGGCGCGCCCACACCCCCTGGGCGCGCCCCCTGTCTCGTGGGCCCATGATGGCCCCCTTCACTTATTCCTGCACCCACACACTCAATCTTCCTCCCAAAAAATCCCCATCCAGCTCAAGCACGAGTTCTAGCTCATTTTGCTACGATTTTCGATCTCCTTGCTCAAAGCTCCATTCACAAAACTGCTTTGGGAGATTGTTGCTTGGTATGTGACTCCTCCATTGGTCCAATTAGTTTCTGTTCTAGTGCTTTATTCATTGCAAATTTTTGCTGCATAGGTGACCCTGTTCTTGAGCTTGCATGTCAAATTTATGAGGTTCCAAGTAATTCTAATGCATGATATAGGCTCTAGGCACTTGTAGGAGTAGTTACTACCAATCTTGTTTGGTGTTATTCACTTTTATTTTGAAGTTACTAAAATTTCAGAAACTTTTCAGAAAAAGAAATATGTCTAGGAGAATGTACCAAGGTGGTTCCTCAATAAAGAAAGGACCCAGGCGTGCTATGCGTGAGCAAGACGATGAACCATCGAGGGACACAGAAGTGCGAGCTTGTGAGTGGCCATCAGACGATTTTATGGTCAATGTAGGCATTAAGGATGAATTTGACGCATATGTGCGTAATGCCGATCTTGAGGACTTACAAGATAAGTGTCCTCGGTACTATCAATTGAATGATTCATTTGTGAGAAGGTTTAAATATAAATGTTCACGTAATTCTCAGAGTGTCCTGTTTGATATTTATGATAAATCTTATACCATGGACTTAGAAGATTTTACAACTACTTGCAAACTCCCGCAGTGGGGCAATGTTAATGACCCCCACAAATCTGAATATACAGACTTTCTTGCTAGTATTACTGTGGGAGAATCTAGGGATATAGCACAAGCTACCATAGGGAGCATTCATTTTCCTGCTATACATTATTTTGCTCTCTTCATTGGTAGATGCATTAATGGTAAAGATGAAGCATGTCATATGTATGTTCCTGATCTTAGTGTCCTCAAGAGTGCTGTGCTAGGTAATAAAGATTTCAACTTGGGGGCAATAGTTGCACGCAGGTTGCATAATAATGGTATGTCTGGAGATTTATTTGGAGGGATTTATCCGACCCGTGTAGCTAATTATCTTGGTATAGCCCCACGAGAAGGGGATATGGTGTTGCCTCCTGCTTATTTAGATTATGACGCGATGGTCAAACATCATTTTCTTTTGAGGAACGAACGATTCCTCCAGTATCGACTAATCTTTGACAGACGTAGCCCTGTCCATGTTACTCTCCCTGCTCCTTTCCTTTTTGATTACCAGACAAAACGAAGATATGTTGTTACCAGGGAGGAGGCAGCTGAACACGAGGGGGGAGCAGAGGCGGCTCGCCAACATGCCGCAGCTCAGGAGGCATTTGCTGTTGCATCTCAGTACGACCCCAGTTACAACTACGGATATCAGCCAGGATATCCTTGGCAGTAGACCAACTTAGGCCAAAAGCCTAAGCTTGGGGGAGTACATATTTCTCACCGACTTTACATTCATGTTCACACACTATTCTAGTTGTCGGTGCTCATACTCTTTCATTGTATTATCCATGCTAGTTTAATTTTCTTTTTCTTGCTTTCTTCTTGTGTGTTTGATAAACCTTAAGAAAACCAAAAAAATAGTTAGTTTAATTTACATGCTTGTAGTAGACTTAAAATGAAAACCCAAAAAGATTTCTCGTTCTTCGTCTTACTTGTCGGGAGCTTTCCCGTGTAAATAGTTTTATTTTCTTTTCTTTCCTTTGGGGGTCGAGAGTAGAAGACCGTATTGAAAATGTTTAGTGGCTCTCTTATGCATGATTGTTTATTTAACTTAGAGTCCATATTACTTTGTCTTCTCTCTTGAATTGAATTCTTGCAGATTCCAGCTTAGTCCAATGCATGTGTACTATTATTATTATAAACATCGTTCGGTCGTGCAAGTGAAAGGCAATAATGACGATATACGATGGACTGATTGAGATGAGAAAAGCTGGTATGAACTCGAGCTCTTTTGTTTTTGTAAATATGATGAGTTCATCGTTCCTGATTCAGCTTATTATGAAGTAAACATATTTGCAATGACATTTAGAGATTATAGTAGCTTGTGACATGCTTGATTAGCTATGAGTTATAATGGTTTACCTTGTGTGCAAACATGCTATTAAAATGATTGTGATGTGGTATGATAGGATGGTATCCTCCTTTGGATGAATTGAGTGACTCAACTTGGCACATGTTCACGCATGTAGTTGAAACAAATCAACATAGCCTTCACGATATTTATGTTCATGGTACATTATATCCTACTCATGCTTGCACTCGGTGTAAATTAATTTTGATGCATGTTCATGACTATTTTCGCTCTCTCAGTTGGTCGCTTCCCAGTCTTTTGCTAGCCTTCACCTGTACTAAGCAGGAATACTGCTTGTCCATCCAAACTCCTTAAACCTCAAAGTTGTTCCATATGAGTCCACCATACCTTCCTATATGCGGTATCTACCTGCCGTTCCAAGTAAATTTGTATGTGCCAAACTCCAAACCTTGAAATGAAATTCTATTTTGTATGCTCGAGCAGCTCATGTTTCAACTAGGGTTGTTTGTATCTTCCATGCTAGGTGGGTTATTCTCAAGAGGAGTGGACTCTGCTCCTCATTCACGAGAAAGGGCCGGTAACCGGGATGCCCAGTCCCATGATCCAAAAAGATCAAAACAAATCAAAATAATTAAACAAAACTCCCATAGGGTTGTTGTTAGTTGGAGGCACTCGTTGTTTCGAGCAAGCCATGGATTGATGCTTGTTGGTGGTGGGGGAGTATAAACTTTTACCATTCTGTTTCGGAACTGCCTATAATGCATGTAGTATGGAAGATATCGCCATCTCATAGTTGTTGTGTTGACAGTGAAAGTATGTCGCTCAAAATGTTATTCATCTCTATTTTAAATCGAGCTCTAGCACCTCTACAAATCCATTCTTCCCTCTGCGAAGGGCCTATCTATTTACTTTTATGTTGAGTCATCACCCCTCTTATTAAAAAGCACCCGCTGGAGAGCACACTGTCATTTGCATTCATTACTATTGGTTTATATTGGGTATGACTTGACTGGATCTCTTTTACCATGAATTACAATGTTTAGTCAGTCCTTGATCTTTAAAGGTGCTCTGCATTTATCTTTTGCGGTCTCAGAAAGGGCTAGCAAGATACCATTTTGTTATATCATATTATGATTGTTTTGAGAAAGTGTTGTCATCCGAGTTTTATTATTATTGCTCGCTATGATTATGCCATTGATATGAGTAATTGTGAGACCTAAGTGTTATTGTGAGTATGGTTAGTTCATAATACTTGCTAAAAACTTGAATGCTGGCTTTATATATTTACAACAACAAGAGCAAACAGAGTTTGTAAAAGTTTTTCTTTATCACTTTCAGTTTATCAACTGAATTGCTTGAGGAGAAGCAAAGGTTTAAGCTTGGGGGAGTTGATACGTCTCCAACGTATCTACTTTTCCAAACACTTTTGCCCTTGTTTTGGACTCTAACTTGCATGATTTGAATCAAACTAACCCGGACTGACGCTGTTTTCAACAGAACTACCATGATGTTGTTTATTGTGCAGAAAACAAAAGTTCTCGGAATGACCTGAAAATCCACGGAGATAAGTTTTCGAAAATATAAAAAATACTGGCGAAAGAATCAAGGCCAGGGGGACCACACCTGTCCACGAGGGTGGGGGCGCGCCCTCCCCCCTGGGCGCGCCCCCTGTCTCGTGGGCCCCCTGATGCTCCACCGACCACAACTCCAACTCCATATATTCTGTTTCACGGAGAGAAAAATCAGAGAGAAAGTTACATTGCGTTTTACGATACGGAGCCGCCGCCAAGCCCTAATCTCTCTCGGGAGGGCTGATCTGGAGTCCGTTCGGGGCTCCGGAGAGGGGGATTCGTCGTCTTCATCGTCATCAACCATCCTCCATCACTAATTTCATGATGCTCACCGCCGTGCGTGAGTAATTCCATCGTAGGCTTGCTGGACGGTGATGGGTTGGATGAGATTTACCATGTAATCAAGTTAGTTTTGTTAGGGTTTGATCCCTAGTATCCACTATGTTCTGAGATTGATGTTGCTATGACTTTGCTATGCTTAATGCTTGTCACTAGGGCCCGAGTGCCATGATTTCAGATCTGAACCTATTATGTTTTCATGAATATATGTGTGTTCTTGATCCTAACTTGCAAGTCTATAGTCACCTATTATGTGTTATGATCCGACAACCCCGAAGTGACAATAATCGGGATACTTCTCGGTGATGACCATAGTTTGAGGAGTTCATGTATTCACTATGTTCTAATGCTTTGTTCCGGTTCTCTATTAAAAGGAGGCCTTAATATCCCTTAGTTTCCACTAGGACCCCGCTGCCACAGGAGGGTAGGACAAAAGATGTCATGCAAGTTCTTTTCCATAAGCACGTATGACTATATTCAGAATACATGCCTACATTACATTGATGAACTGGAGCTAGTTCTGTGTCACCCTATGTTATAGCTATTATATGAGGAATCGCATCCGACATAATTATCCATTACTGATCCAATGCCTACGAGCCTTTCACATATTGTGCGTCGCTTATTTACTTTTCCGTTGCTACTGTTACAATTCCTACAAAACTATTATCTTTACTTTTGCCACTGTTACCATTACTATCATACTACTTTGCTGCAGATACTAAGTTATCCAGGTGTGGTTGAATTGACAACTCAACTGCTAATACTTAAGAATATTCTTTGGCTCCCCTTGTGTTGAATCAATAAATTTGGGTTGAATACTCTACCCTCCAAAGCTGTTGCGATCCCCTACACTTGTGGGTTATGACCTAGCCCTCAGAGGAAGTGGGAAACAAATACGACACTCTCATTGGGTTCGGGAGTGGGGATGCCCTGCCCTTGAGCAGGCAGCCTGTGCGGGATTTCAGCTGTCAGATACCTGGCCTCCCTAAGCTTCTTGATGTCCTCCTCTGTGACAGAGGAGGCCATCCACCGGCCTTGAAGGTTGGATCCGGACATGGTTGAAGGTCGGAAGCGCTTAGCCTGAGCCTTGGGTGTTGGAACTCGAGGTGGGGGAAGGGAAGGATCGAGCGTGGGAAGAAAAGGACAGGACTTGGCCCCTTTATGAAGGGGGTGGATATAAAGCGTCCTCCGCGTGGCCGTTTGGAACTAGCCTAAAATCGAAGAGTCATACTAACAAGCACGGTTGGGTTACCCACGCCCGTATTGATGAGAATCTCGTGATAAGGGGAACATGATCTCTGCTTCGACAAGACTGCCAATAAAACCGCCTCGCAACACGTGCAGTGGCAGGCTGGGAAAAACGGTTCGTAATGACCGGGCCGCGGCGTGATGTGACGCTATGAAAAGTTGTCAGAAGATTAGATTTGTGGAATATTGTGCTCTCTACGGTGGTATGTGGAAATTATCTTGCAGAGCCGGATACGATCCTCATATTCAAGATCTTCTATGGAGTATTCGGAGAAGGAACCCGCCTTGCAATGCCGAAGACAATCTGCATGCCGGACTCATCGTCATTGAAGCCTGGTTCAGGGGCTACTGAGGGAGTCCTAGATTAGGGGGTCCTCAGACAGCCGGACTATATACTTTGGCCAGACTGTTGGACTATGAAGATACAAGATTGAAGACTTTGTCCCGTGTCCGGGTGGGACTCTCCTTTGCGTGGAAGGCAAGCTTGGCAATTTGGATATGCAAATCTCCTTCTCTGTAACCGACTCTGTGTAACCCTGGCCTCCTTCAGTGTCTATATAAACCGGATGGTTTAGTCTGTAGGAAGACAACAATCATAATCATAGGCTAGCTTCTAGGGTTTAGCCTCTACGATCTCATGGTAGATCAACTCTTGTAATACTCGTATCATCAAGATCAATCAAGCACGAAGTAGGGTATTACCTCCATTGAGAGGGACCGAACCTGGGTAAACATTGTGTCCCCCGCCTCCTGTTACCATTAGCCTTAGACGCACAGTTCGGGACCCCCTACCTGAGATCCTCCAGTTTTGACACCGACACTATGCTCGTAGATGTGGTTTGGGTGAGTGTATCCATGATAGATGTGAGAATTGTTAATTAATGGTTAACTTAAGGTGCCTACTTAAATACCCATCTAGGTGGATTGGTTGCGGGCACCTGGAGAATCCAGTGTTGTCCTAGGATATCTCGGAGTACCCGAGTGATCATCCTACGGTTTGCCACCCAGGCTCAAAGGGATCATAAGATTATTCATGCTAGAAACTTCCGTGTGCAGCCACAATCTATTATGGGCTCTAGCATAGTTGAGTAGGTTGCATGACCTCTTTCGGTGGTGGGCTAGCAGATGTAGGGAAAGTAGGTGTAACTGTCCACCCATAGTAAAGAGTTAATGTTTCTGAAAGACTGTGTCTCGGTCATCCGTTTCTCAAACACCATGTAGTGCGAGAAATCTAACGGAGGAGATCGAGTCTTGTGGGGAAAAGTGCGCAAACCTCTGCAGAGTGTACAAACTAATCATGGTTAGTCATGTCCCCGGTTATGGACATCTTGAGTATCTGGTTCTTGGATTATCATGTTGATCTCATCACTCTAAATTAATTTGTTGGGTTAATTGATATTGTTTAATTGGGATTGAGTTGGAGGAACCTTCTCAATGTTTAACAACCACCATGATAGTTAAATAAAATTTATTCCTTTGATGTAGGGAAAATTAGCTTTATGCAAAATTATTAACCATAGAGCTCTCCACCAGCCATATATGCATGTAGTGATAGCATTTATTCTGTTCATTACTCTCTTGTGTTACATTGCCAGCATATTCCATGTGCTGACCCATTTCGGGCTGCAACATATCATGTTGCAGACTTTTTAGACGACGAGTAAGGTGCCATAGGTCATTGTCGTTCACTCAGCTATGCCGTTGGAGTTGATGGACTCACTTTATCTTCCAAGCCTTTTGTTGTTATCTTATTTAGATGGCCTTAAGCCATAGTATTGTAATAAGTTCTCTTTTGAGACTTTTAGATGTAATAAGTGTGTGATTGATACTCTGTTATAAATCCTCGAGTACTGTTCGTGTCAGCATTACCGATCCAGGGATGACACTGATGCATAGAGACTAGACTGTTTGAGGTCTGGCTACAAGATGGTATTAGAGCACACGCTGACTGTAGGACACGACCACTAAATTAAACCATAGGTCACTCTTCTCTACTCATTTCTGACTCCTCTCCCTTTTCCACTCTGTAGGATGGCGGACTCAAGGAACAAGTTTACACAACCAGATGAAGACACTCCTTTTGGACGACACTTGAAGGAAGTTACTTGGTACCTGAACATCGGAATACCAAGCTTCACCGGGACCTACATCATCACTTTACCAGAAAAGGAGCGTTGGATGATTCGAGTTCAAGTTCCAGGAAGGACATTCATGCCAGTTACTGAGCCCATAGAGTTTTCCTTTGATGGACCAACCTGGAGTTTACGAAAGAGCATGGCTGCCCACATTGCCATGGGACGCATTGGAGAAGTTTATCACAAGGATCTTAAGGACACTATTTACCAGATATGTGCGCGCCAGGATGAGCAATGGGAGATGATCAGCACCATGAGGGACAGGTCCATTGCAACTTTCATCCAGGAGTTAAACCAGCACATTCGCCGCCAGGAGAACCAGATATGCGCAGGCATGATAGATCTGAAGAAGGCGGTGACAAGGATTACGGAGATAGAAGAGGAACTCAAGTCTACACGCGACGGATATGAGGAGGAAATGACAATCCTATTGGAGAAGAATGACGACCTGACGAGGAAGCTAGGAGTATTCATGGGAGACCCTGCGCTAGGAGGAGATGACGACCATTCCAAGGACATTTGTTAGGAGCACTACATCATACGACACTGATTCTGACCCCGACGATAGCGATGATGACTACATTGATGAAGCTAGAGAGGATATCATGGAGTCTTCCACCGATTAAAACTTCTAGTTGACCACCATATCAGTAGAAGTATTCCCCCATGTATATAGAATAGTCTGAGCACTTTTGTAACGATAGTTAGATCGATTGTAAGCCCTTGTTTGAATTGATTAGTGTGATATGATTGTGTTTGTCTCATTTGCATATGGGTAGTGCTTTCCCTTTAGACCTCATTCTATTTTGTTTTCTCACCTTTTCTAAACCCATAAGATGCCTCCAAGACGTGACAATGGATTTGCCTTCCCACCGGAGCTCACTCAGTTGATCCAGCAGCAGAATACCTTGATGTAGCTACTAGTTCAGAATCAGAACCAAGGCAACAACAACAACAACCCACCACCACCACCACCTGTTGATCACTTAGCCCGTTTCCTAAGGCTGAATCCGCCGGTGTTCTCTAGTAGCACCGAGCCGATTGTTGCGGATGATTGGCTCCGCAAGATTGGAAGGGAGCTCACCACTGCAGGATGCACAGATGCGGAGAGAGTGCGTTTTGCCGCACATCAGCTTGATGGACCCGCAGCATCATGGTGTGAGAATTTCACAACCACTTACCCCATTGACACTGTTACATGGGATCAGTTTCAGCAGGCTTTCGGCACTGCCCATGTTTCAGCAGGAGCTATGAACATGAAGAAGTGCGAGTTTCGTAACTTGCGCCAAGGAGGACGCACGGTGGGCCAGTATGTGGATGAGTTTAGTAAGTTAGCATGCTATGCCCCTGATGACATAGCTACATATGCTGCTAAGCAGGAGAAGTTTCTGGAAGGACTGAATGATGAGATGAGCATGCAGTTGATGGTGGCAACATTCGACAACTACCAGGAGTTGGTAGATAGAGTTCTTATGATTGAAGGGAAGCAGCAGCAGATAGAGAGCCGCAAGAGGAAGTATGGACAAGGGAAGTACAATTCAGGAGCTCAGCAGAGACCTCGTTTTACCCCGAACTCGAGAGGACACATTCACCATAACCATGGAGGCCATAATTCCAATGGAGGAAGTTCGCATAACCATAATGGCCCCAAGAATGGGAATGGGAATGGAGGAAGCAGTAGCCAGAACCATACCAACCCGGCAACGCCCGCCAAGAAGGATCTAAGTCACATTACTTGTTTCAAGTGCGGGAAGAATGGAAATTATGCCACCGAGTGTTCTGAAGCAAAGATTGGAAATGGCAATGGAAGCTCTGGAAAGAAGCCCAACCCTTTCAACAGGGGACAAGTGAACCACATTAGCGTGGAGGAGGTTGAAGGGCAGCCAGATGCAGTTATAGGTAAGTTTTTGGTTAAGTCATTTACTGCAATCATTCTTTTTGATACAGGTGCATCGCATTCATTGATGACCCACAAGTGTAGGGGATCTATCGTAGTCCTTTCTATAAGTAAGAGTGTCGAACCCAACGAGGAGCAGAAGGAAATTACAAGCGGTTTTCAGTAAGGTATTCTCTGCAAGCACTGAAATTATCGGTAACAGATAGTTCTGTGATAAGGTAATTTGTAACGGGTAACAAGCAATGAAAGTAAATAAGGTGCAACAAGGTGTCCCAATCCTTTTTGTAGCAAAGGACAAGCCTGGAAAAATTCTTATATAGAGAAAAGTGCTCCCGAGGACACATGGGAATTATCGTTTTTCATCACGCTCATATGATTTGTGTTCGCTACTTTGATAATTTGATATGTGGGCGGACCAATGCTTGGGTACTGCCCTTTCTTGGACAAGCATCCCACTTATGATTAACCCCTATTGCAAGCATCCGCAACTACAAAAGAAGTATTAAGGTAAACCTAACCATAGCATGAAACATATGGATCCAAATCAGCCCCTTACGAAGCAACGCATAAACTAGGGTTTAAGCTTCTGTCACTCTAGCAACCCATCATCTACTTATTAATTCTCAATGCCTTCCTATAGGCTCAAATAATGGTGAAGTGGCATGTAGTCGACGTTCACATAACACCACTAGAGGAGAGACAACATACATCTAATCAAAATATCGAACGAATACCAAATTCACATGACTACTTATAGCAAGACTTCTCCCATGTCCTCAGGAACAAACGTAACTACTCACAAATCATATTCATGTTCATAATTAGAGGGGTATTAATATGCATAAAGGATCTGAACATATAATCTTCCACCGAATAAACCAACTAGCATCAACTACAAGGAGGTATCAACACTACTAGCAACTCACAGGTACCAATCTGAGGTTTTGGTACAAAGATTGGATACAAGAGATGAACTAGGGTTTGGGAGGAGATGGTGCTGGTGAAGATGTTGATGGAGATTGACCCCCTCCCGATGAGAGGATCGATGGTGATGACGATGGTGATGAATTCCCCCTCCCGGAGGGAAGTTTCCCCGGCAGAACAGCTCCGCGAGAGCCCTAGATTGGTTCCGCCAAGGTTCCGCCTCGTGGCGGCGGAGTTTCGTCCCGTAAGCTTGCTTATGATTTTTTCAGGGTAAAAGACTTCATATAGCAAAAGATGGGCACCGGAGGCCCATGAGGCAGGGGCGCGCCCAGGGGGTAGGGCGTGCCCCCCACCCTCGTGGACGGTGGGTGGCCCTCCTCTGGTATTTCTTCCGCTCAATATTTTTTATTAAATCCAAAAATGACTATCGTGGAGTTTCAGGACTTTTGGAGTTGTGTAGAATAAGTCTCTAATATTTGCTCCTTTTCCAGCCCAGAAACCCAGCTGTCGGCATTCTCCCTCTTCATGTCACTACAAAAAAAATACACTTCCGTGATGATACGTGTTTGTCACAGTAGGTCGCGTTTTTTGTCATGCATGTACATCCATGACAAATTTATGATAGAATCAAGATAGTCATACCTGTGCTGTCGTAGAAGTGTTCCATGACATTACCAAAATTATCATCACGGAAGTGTCCACTTCCATGACGATAAATCGCGCGTCACAGAACTGCTTTCGTCAAGGGTGACCGACACGTGGCATCCACCGTAACGGAATGCCGTTAAGCTATCGAGTCAGGTTTTGGATCCGATAACCCGTTAACAGCCCCGACCAATGGGGATTTTCCACATGAAAATCATCATTGGCTGGAAGAAACACTTGTCGGCTCACCGTTGGGACAGATGTCATCTACTCATTGGACCGAAGGCGCCTATGATACGGCGACACATGGCACGGCCCAACAGAGGCCCATTCCTGTGAAAAGGCCGGCCAGTTTGACTTGGTCAAAAGGTGGTGGGCCGGACCACGGAAAGCCTGTTAACGGCCTGTTCGCATATAGCCCATTTACAGCCCGCTAACCTAGGGCCCGTTATGCCCTATCTGAATTAGGCCCAGTAGCGTCATCTGGGCCATCTAATATGATTCAGCCCGTTTTAACTTTCGGCCCATGTGTGGCCCATGACTTCTTTCGGCCCATATGAGGACCTTTGTAACTCTTGGCCCATTAACGGCCCGTGGTGAAACTGGCCCGTAATGAACAGTGTATCACTTTATACCCATTAACGGCCCGTTATTCCATTGGGTCGTTTCCAACCCAAGTTATCTTTCGGCCTTCTCAGGGCCCATTGATTCTTGGGCTCATTTGCAGCATTCGGTTACATACGGCCTGTTACTGTCATTTTCTGCTTGTGGGACAAATTCAGCCCGTCGTTACATTCGGCCCGTTTGCGGACCGTTAATACGTTGGGCCGTTTTCATGTCAAAAAAACTCGTTGGGCTATTTTCATAGAGTTATCAAATACGGCCTATTAACGGCCCATTATGGTCCACGAATAGTACGGCCCATGATTGGCGAAATGATGATACGCCCCGTAGAAGGCCCATGGATCCTACGGCCCGTATGAGGCCCATGGATAGTACAGCCCGTAGAAGGCCCATTGATCCCTAAGGCCCGTATAGAAGGCCGATGGATCCTACGGCCCGTATAGAAGGCCAATGGTCCTACGGCCGAACGAAGGCCCATGGATCATACGGCCTGCAAGAGGCCCATGGTTACAACAGTCCGTGTGTTGCCATGATTATTTTGGCCTAGTTACCAAAAATAGGCTATTGTGGCCACTAGAAAAACACAGAAAAAGAACTGCAGTGACTACAAGCAAACAACTAAACAAGACAATAAGGAAATAAATAAGCAAGCAATTAAGGCTAGCCTATTACCGCTATTACACATATTACATCCACTGGGCATCAAAGTTCGCCACCAGTGCAAATATAGGGAACAAAGCAGCATATTACATACACTTGGCCGTCAAAATTGGCCACCGGTGCAAATAAACGCGGCAGCAAAACAAGAGCATAACTGAAACAACTTCAGAAGAGCTCAAGAAACGTTATCCTGGGTATCCACCATGCTGGCAATAAGCTTAGCAAGCTGATTAGCTTTGTCCTGTTTGGCGCTAAAATCTTCCAACGCTTGTTGTTGCACCAAAAAGTATGCATATGAATGCTCCAGGGACTTCCGCAGTCCTTCCACTTCTTGTCGCTTCACAGCTGATCGATGTCTTTTAGCTTGTAGTTGAGACTCAAGAAACCGAACTGATTCAGACAGTGAGTTTGAATAGCTTGTGCATGCGGTAGTGGCCAGTAACTCGAACACTAAACCAAGACAGGACTTTGGGGTTGTCTCGCTGTCTTCAAGATAGTCTTCCTTAGCAGTTTTATCAGCTTTGTTGGAGACCAACAAGGATGTGTCACTATCCTGAACCTTATCTGCATTACTTCCTTTACCATTGCTTAATAAGGCACTCTTCCCCAATATTCTGTCAGCATTCTAAAAGAAGAAACAAGCAGACACATAACAAGTTTAGCATGTACTAGTATATGAAACTCATTTTGGTGAACCAGTTCATTAGTAAGGTGGACAGGATTAAACTACCAAGTCTTCTATTTCCAAGTACTAGTACATAATAAAAGCATCAAACAAACATATATCTATGTCCTATGGTCACTGCATTGTCTTGCCAAATCAAAATAGAGACACGGTTCAAATCATATCAGTTCAAGACAAAGCAGCAGTGAAAGAATACAAAGCGTGGGAAACTACACGGCACAACAAGATTTTAGATGGGTATCACGGGTCTACATGTACAACAACACTATTGGCTCTGTTGTGATGCTAGTAATGTGCATGATATGAAAGTCAACTGTATACACAATTGAAATTGAAATCAACAGAGCTATTGAGAAGAGCAAACCTGTTAAAGAAATATGCGTGAACATACCTACTGTGCCATTGGAGTTTCGATTGGATCCTTCAATTTAAAAATAAGTTTGTATGAGTAAATACAGTGATACAAGAGTAAAGCAATCATAGTTAAAAAAGGCGCGCCTAAGCAAGCGCTTAAGCGCGCCTAGGCTCTAGGCGTTGGCAAAATGCATTGCACATAACTACGCATAATCTATGCATAACTGCTCATAAGCATGCGCTTTGGTCAGTAAAGCACAAGGCGGTGGCAAAATGCACAATTAACGCCTAGTGCTTTTTTGAACTATGATAGCAATGGAATCTTAAATTAGAACAGTTGTTCTTCAGGTTTAGGCACTTGTTCTACATGAACAGAGTACAGTAAGACGCAAGAATAAAATACTTAGAATAGAAAATGAGCTCATAGACCTTACCACATTCTTGGTTCGGGACCAGTACAGAACAAGGCGTTCCTAGTCATCATCCAGTAAATGTGTCTCAGGAGAACGTAAGGGAATTTGATGAGTTTCTTTGCCGGTGAAGTACGTTTTCTTCAGGTAATTCCGATACTGCCACCAAGCATTCTGGAAGATAGCAGAGGTATTAGCACAGGTTACCTCATCCTGAGTTTCCAAATCGGTCCTTCTCTATAGAGAAAAATGGGAAAATTTGTTGTATTATAACCATCATGGAGGTAGGATGTATGGTACGAAGCAAAGTAATTGCCATGAATAACATTACTTACACACAACTCCTGGACAAACACCTGCAACTGGCATTTTCCTTCATCTTCAGTATAATATTTCCAAGACGGGAAGATACGCACATACGATTTAACAACATCAAATGCGATAGATGCTAAACTACGACTGGCTGGTTGTGCTTCCTCCACAGGAATAGGCGTACTAACTGGTGGAGTTGGGGTTCGCCGTGATAGTACTGGCCCTTTGGGCACTGGAGCTGCCTTACTAACTGCTGTTGTTTGGGAGCTCTGTGGTGGAGATGGTGTTGTGTCAATAGGAACTGGGTTACTATCGGCTGGGGTTGGGGTTAGATTGGGTGAAGCTGGTTCTCTGTCCATCGTAGTAGGGGTACAATCTGCGAGAGTTTGGGTTATGTGTGGTAGGGCCGGTTCTTGTGCATGTACAACCGGGGTGCAATCTCCACCAAGAGGTAGCACTGTTTTATTTGAAGACCGTGTTTTTATTCCGCTAGATACTGGCATCACCCGCTCCAATTCAAATGGCTGGTAAATAGGAAACATAGTTGAATGTACATACATTGTATGAGAGACAGATGCAATAGATAGTGTGGAAAAAAGAGGGCATGAAATAGTTGACATGTATATTGTTTAACTAAAACGGATAGCATGACATAATTTCACATATATGATGTCTATCTAAACTGGATAGCATAGCATAACATAATTCAAAGATATGATGAATAACTAAACAGGATCGCATGACATAATTCATCTACATGTTATCTAAGTAATCAGGATCGCATCATTTAATTCACATATGTGATTTATATGCTAAACAGAGGGCATTCGATATGATGTCTGAACTAAGAACATGGTGTTGAATATTGTGTATATGATGTCTAAACTGTGCAATGCAAGACACCGTATGCATGATATGAGCAGTATAATCGTGCCAAGTTAGAGCATACACCTCAATGGGGGAATAGGACTGGTCATCTGTCTCTGAATCCATCTCTGAGGAGCTATCGGGACCCAACAAGAGATCTGCTTCGACAGGTAGCACTGTCTACCCTGAAGGCCTTGTTTTCACTCCAGATTTTTCCATCTCCCACCCAAATGGTTGATTCACAGGAAGAGTAGTTTAATGTACAAACATTGTCGACACATGGAAATGTAATGAAGAAAAGGATGGGCAAGATATCATTCAAATATATGATGCCTGGTTAAACAGGATGGCATTGCACATTTCACATATATTATGGCTGGCTAAAAGACATGAGACTGCATAATTCCCATATATGATATAGAAACTAAACAGGTGGCATTACAGAACATGTCTAAACTAAGCAGATGACATATATGATGTCAAAAGTAGGCACTGCAAGGCAACATATGCATGATATGACTAACATCATCATGCCAAGGTAGAGCAAACACCTTGGGGGGTAAATAGGAGTGGTCAGCAGCGTCTGAATACGCCTCAGAACAGATATCTTCCTCTGGATTACAATCTAGAGAGGGGTGGGGAGGGTTTGCCATTGAACCCACCATGGAGCGATGTCGGCATGACATTGTATTGCCACGCAAAACTCTTCTCTTTTTCTCTACATGTTCAGCATGACTTTGTACAATATCTGACATGCATATGTAAAAAATATGGTGAGATTATGTAAGGAGAGCATGAAAAAATTTAGAGTCATGGTAACAACCAGTGGATCGACATTTTTCCGTTGAACCAAAATAGCCCTAATGGATCGACGTGAATGTATAGTAATAAGTGATGCAACAAGTGTACAACCTCTTTGCCGTAGTCGTGTCGACCTCAGCATCATTGGGTTGGTCGCTGAAGCAGTTGAGGCAGAGGTGGATGTCGGAGGTGTGGAGGAAGATCTGAGGAATTTGTAGACAGTGTCCAGGGCACTGCTTTGTTGTGATGGATCGTTCTGTCATTGGAGCAGCTCCGGTGAGCCGTAAAACATCAAGGCTGAAGCAGCACAAGACAGACATCATCAATCTCAAGTGGGATTCTAATAGCATCTCCAATAGATGATGTCAAATGGATGTAAAATTAACATCACTAAAAACCACCTGACTACAACAGATGAGGTAAAAACTGTTGACTCTGAACTTAACTGTCGAAACTGAAATTAATTGTGGAATCTGAATGCTACTATCGAAACTGAACGCAATGGTAGCAGAGAGGCACTTGACATGTAGTTTAGGGAGGGCCTGCAGTTCATCTTCAACCTGCACCCCGCTGAGCCGCCAGCCACCACCGGTCGAACCGCCGGCCCCAGCGCCACCTCGCCGCCCCGAAACAACTCGCCACCGCCGCCCCGGCCATCTCTCTAGGCCCCCCGCCCCCTACCCTGAACCCTAAGATAGATAGTGGGGTACCTCTCCGGCGAGCCCCCGTCCCCGCTGCGGGTGGTTCTTCCTTAACTCCGGCGAGCCCCCCCCCCAACCCCTGAAAATCGACTGACCCAAAAGTCGATTCAATTGACTGAAGTGTGGCTTAATCAAAGTAGAGCAGCAGCACGAGCGAGGGGGGAGCAGCAGAAGCAGTTGGGCGAGCGAGCGAGCGAGCGAGAGCCGGAGCAGCAGCGCGAGCGAGCGACCGAGAGCCGGAGTAGCAGCAGATCCGGTTGGTATGGATGTCGCCGCCGAAGGGGCCTCACACTGGGGGAGAGCCGCCATGGATATGTCGCTCGCGGCGCCGGCTTCAAGGTAGCCGCTCCATGGGGGTGCAGGATGGAGCACCGTCGGCACCGGGAGGTCGAGTTAAGGAGAAGGTGCGATGCGATGAGTGTACAACCTCTTTGGTGGCGCCGAGTAGGCCTCGGCTTCGTACGAGGAGTCGGTGAGGATGTTGCGGTTCCGGTGAAGCAGGTTAAGGCGATGCTGTGGGAATGGAGCAGCCGCGATAGATGAGGCGATCGTCGGAGCAGCTCCTTGGAGGTGGAGGACGGGGCGGCTGAACCAGCGGGACGGCGAGATGGACGACGGATCCTCATCCGGGGAGGTGGACGAGGGACATCGAGCTGTTGCGGTGGACGACATCGTCGGGGAAGAGGCTCCGGCTGGGCAGCGGTGACGTGGCGGACGAAGGAGGGTGGGGTTTCACGGCTGGAGCGGAGAGGTTATGGCGGCCTGGGATTTCGAATGGCAAAAAGGGGGCGATGGGAGGGGGTGAAGCATGACTTAGGGACACGCTTGTCCAAAATGTAGGGTGTGTTACAAAAGTACCCCCCACCGATTTGAACTAGCGGCCCTTTCGGCTCAGGGTTAGAAGGGGGATTTCGCGTGTCGGGATTTGGCAGCAGGAGGGAGTTTTCGCGCGTGTTGTAATTTCGGGATAGCAAGGTGCAGGTTGTGAAGGCGCCAGTTTTGGGAGCACGATATCTGAATTTTCGGGATATAACAAGACGCGGGTTGAATTTTAGGGACAAGCCTAACGTGTAGTAATATTGTACTTGTACGTACCAAATCAATTCGCACTTCCCTCAACCAAAAAGAAAACGAAAAAAATAAAACTATTCACACCACACAAAGAGAGAGTCTTGCCCCGTTTTACTATACAAATGCTATTCAAAGCTACTCCCTCCGTCCATCTATATAGGGCCTAATGCGTTTTTTGATGCTAACTTTGACCAAATATTAGAGCAATGATATATGACATGCAACTTACACAAATCACACCATTAACTTCGTTTGTGAAAGGTTCTTTCAATGATATAATTTTCACATTGTGCATGTCATGTACTATTAATCTTGTCAATAGTCAAAGGCGGTCTTAAAAATCTCATTACGCCCTATATAGATGGAAGGAGGGAGTATGAATCCATGTTATGTCCGATTAATTTTTTTCGCTTGTTGTATAATGCATGTAACCTACTCATACCAACATTTTAGTGCATTCCAAATGTCTATACTACCGCTGCAATTCGAACTAAATTTGAATTCGTTTCTCTATTTCAATAAGAATCTACACTCATGATTGTTGCCAACTTCAACCATCATAGTTTCCTTGCTATCCGCCAGATATAAATCGGACGGCCTATAATGCAAGATGGCAGGCACACCATCATCAACAACTCCAGTTTTTTTTATAAGAGTAGAGATAAAATGTAGTAAATGTAGTATAACATGTTCATAAACACACCATGTGTATCACCGTTATATATATTCACACATGCGTCGGTTTAAAACACTATCATAAATTCTTCAAATATCCGAATTCGCTTTTTATAATGAAGTATATATGATCTCTATTCGTCTTTTACACCCACACAACCCTCTTATCTTTGTAGCTAGCGCTAACTTTCTCTTGTGCATGCACATGCCCTCATCCCTCTCACCCTCCATCAGCATTCTCTAGCTCCATCGCGCAAATTCGTCTTTTCACTTTAGGTCATTCACCCACGGTGTGTGTAGGCCCCCCCCCAGCTCCTTCTTTACGGCACACATCGATCGATATGCCTCTCTAGCCAGGTGTGCCTAGCACAAACACAAGCTTCCCCTCTTCTCTTGTCACCGTCCATGCCTCACTCCCACCACTCTTTTCATCGTTCTCGTACTCGCACACTCCTCCCCGCTCGATATAGTATGCCTTTTGTACCACCTCCTACATGCATCCCTCTATCTCTATCCTTCTCCTAGTGCCTTGTTTGCTTCTAACACACACATGCATGTATACCGATCGATCTCCCAACATATACCTGGATCGACTTTAACTACCCCCCCCATCGATCGACGTACCTCACAAGTTATGTCTCTCCTTTCTCTAACAAAGGGTGATTGATCTTCCTATGTAGTTATGTCTGCTTACCACAGCCACATCGTCCCCCTCATCATTCTTGCATGCCTCCTGACCTGTCTCTCACATGCACGTGCACAGACCACAAGCAGCCATTTCCTCTCTTATTGATATTGCGGGCGTGCCCTCCGTTTGTCTAGCAAGCCTATCCCACCATTTGTTAGAAGCAACTCCACTACCACCCCCTCCAACACTCTAGCTCTGTCTCTCTCCCAACCTTATTCCTCTCCTGCACATATGCATGGATGCCGATTGATCTCCCTTAATACATGAGGCAGATCGATCTCCTTAATACATGAGGTAGGCCTCTCTCCTCCTCCACACATATACCAGCCATTGTACCTCTATAGTTAATTGGGCCTCCCTCTTCCCCCACCACACACCGATAGTCGAACGCTGCAGGTAGGTATCCATGCCACAGAGACAAACTGCACATGTCCCCTCTCACATTCCAGTAGGACAGCCACTCTATATCTTTGACGTGGCCACACACAAATTCGATGGCACTCTTTATCGATCGATCGCGCACACACACACACACATCATCCCTCTTTTCGATTCTATGGACACCTCAAGCCGGTGATACCTCCACTCTCTTCTCGTGGATCGCCCCCTCTATATATATGTTATATCCAGGACTCTATTTCACACACATTGCATATGTTACATTTTTTGATTGAACCCCGCCCCAAAAAACTCTCAAGAACCCACACACTATATCTCTCTAGGTTTGTATCTCTCTCACACAACCCCACGTAGGTGGTGTACGTATAGAAGAAGAGAATAGGTGCACCGTGCACGTACTCACACTTCGTGCCCAGCCACACCCGCGCGGGTACACGGTGGAGCTCATTTCTTTACAAAATGGCAGCCCACATGCTAATTTGAACGCCTGTAGTGGTTGTTTACCTAGGAAGGTCGTGTACCATGCCTGAACGAAACAAAGTTTGACTTGACGCGTTGCTGTGTTATTTTTAAATAAAGTTATAGCGCTCAATGGCACGTACACAGAATATAAAGCGATTTTTATGGAGAAAAAGGTAGTCCGCTCACTATATACAATGGAGCCTTGCGTGCCTGGTTTCTCGCTCTTCAGAGTATCTCACACAAGGCTGTGGTGGCCTCTCTCTCTCTCTCTCACCATTGGTCACTGATCCAGCCACATCCCGTCCGCCGGGGGAAAGGGAGTGCGGTGGCCTCTCTCTTTCTCTCACACCGTTGGTCACTGATCTGGCCGCATCCCTTCCGCCGGGGGAAAGGGAGGAAGTGCATCGTTTCTCCGTTCGACGGTGTCGAGGCAGCACGTCCTGATCTGCGGTACACGCCGTTCTCTCTGACCAAGCTCCGGCATGATAGGGCCTATGCCACCTGCTCGCAGATTCCGCCCGCCGCCGCTCACCTAGTTACATCCCGACGACCTCCAGGTATCCCCTCCGGCCTTGCTCCACTGCCCGTCTTCCCACGTCGCTGCATGTGGATCTTCCATAGTTCTTTGCCCAAAACATAGCTCGTCCAGCATACTTTCCATATTGCATTCTCATCCTCACACCGTTTTAGACAAACACAACCGTGTTGTTATCTTCCCTTAGGGCAAGGAATATGCTTCTTTTTTGTCGTCGCATGTGTCATCAACTGTTATTGGCCAGTAATTGTTTCCTTTCTACCTCTTTTTTGCAAACAGGGCTATCCATTTCACCTCGTTGCTATTGTGACCTTTTGGTGAACTGCACAAATCACTTTTTTCTTAAGAGTGTTTTGTGCAGTTGTACAAAAATGTCGCATGGGCAACGTCTCTACATTTCAGTGCGACTGCACAAAGGGAGATTGGTTTTGCTCTATCCTCCTCATCCAACTCCGAGCCTAATCTTCTCCAACTAGTTAGTCTTAAGAGAGACTGCAAAGGTGACTGGCTTCTATTTATGTGTTTATTGTTTCATCAGCAGTCCTCTATTATCGTA
This sequence comes from Triticum aestivum, assembly GCF_018294505.1. Taxonomy (NCBI): domain Eukaryota; kingdom Viridiplantae; phylum Streptophyta; class Magnoliopsida; order Poales; family Poaceae; genus Triticum; species Triticum aestivum. Next base: position 266,408,820 of record NC_057807.1, on the reverse strand, counting down.
ATCACACTTAATATCTTTGGAACAGGGACGCTCAGCTCTACTTTAGTGGAACTGCACAAAATGATTGGAATGTTGCATGCTCCAGACAGCTACTTTTTCTCCCAACATGCCTTGTTGATTTAGACAGAGCTGGGGGGACGTTGCTGCCAATGAAAGCATGGATCAATTTTAATTTAACACCTTCTCACAACTCTGTCTTCAGTTGTGATGTAATTATTAGCTCTGATCTGTTAATAATTGACATGCATTAGCAAGGAAGTTAGTTTTTTATTGTTTCCAAAAGAGCATCGATGGCAAGACATGCGAAATAGAAGCTGAAAGCTCACACCATTGTACAATTTCATGTCTCACTGGAAAATTATTTGTATAGTACGTCAATTATGTAAACAAATGATGGAAGTGTCACGCCCAATATGCGACCCTATCCAAAAGGAACTCGAAGGTCCCACCAAGGATAGACCCGCATATTGAAACGCTTTTGCAAGGTGGATAGCATTACATCAACATTACATAATAGATGGGGATACATACAAAAGGCATACAAGGCCACACGATTACAACATCATATTACATAAGAGCAACATCCGACTACGGATGAAACACAAACATAAGCTCAAACGACATCCACCCTGCTAGCCCAGGCTGCCGACCTGGAACCTATCCCCTGATCGAAGAAGAAGCAGAAGAAGAACTCCAAACAAGCAAACATCGCTCTCGCGTCAAGATCATTGCATAACCTGCACCTGCAACTGTTGTTGTAGTAATCTATGAGCCACGAGGACTCAGCAATCCCATTACCATGGGTATCAAGACTAGCAAAGCTTAATGGGAAAGGAAGGGGTAAAGTGGTGAGGTTGCAGCAGCGGCTAAGCAAGTATGGTGGCTAACATACGCAAATGAGAGCGAGAAGAGAAACAAGCGGAACGGTCGTGAAGCTAGCAATGATCAAGAGGTGATCCTGAACTCCTACTTACGTCAAACATAACACAGAAACCGTGTTCACTTCCCGGACTCCGCCGAGAAGAGACCATCACGGCTACACACACGATTGATGCATTTTAATTTGGATCTGGTGTCAAGTTATCTACAACCGGACATTAACAAATTCCCATCTGCCACATAACTGCGGGCACGGCTCTCGAAAGTTTATACCCTGCAGGGGTGTCCCAACTTAGCCCATGACAAGCTCTCGCGATCAACGAAGGAATAGACCTTCTCCCAGGAAGACCCGATCAGTCTCGGAATCCCGGTTTACAAGACATTTCGACAATGGTAAAACAAGACCAGCAAAGCCGCCCGATGCGCCGACAATCCCGATAGGAGCTGCACATATCTCGTTCTCAGGGCAACACCGGATGAGCACTCCGTACAACTAAAACCAGACCTCAAGTTTCCCTGAGGGGGCGCTGCAAAGGACTCTAGTTCGGACCAGCACTTAGACAAGCACTGGCCCGGGGGGGCTAAAATAAAGATGACCCTCGGGTTGGCCGACCCAAGGAAAAGGTATAGGTGGTGGTGAGGCAAATGGTAAAACCAAGGTTGGGCCTTGCTGGACAATTTTTATTCAAAGCGAACTGTCAGGGGGGTCCCATAAATCACCCGACCGCGTTAGGAACGCAAAATCCGGGAACATAACACCGGTATGACGGGAACTAGGGCGGCAAGAGTGGAACAAAACACCAGGCATAAGGCCGAGCCTTCCACCCTTTACCAAATATATAGATGCATTAATAATATAAGAGATATTGTGATATCCCAACATAACCCTGTCCACCATGGAGCAATCTTCAACTTCACCTGCAACTAGCAACGCTATAGGAGGGGCTGAGCAAAGCGGTAACATAGCCAATCAATGGTTCGCTAGGAAGGTGTCAAAGGTTAGAGGTTCATGGCAATTTGGGAGGCTTGAAGAGCAAATGATAGGTAACGCAGCATAGCGATAGAACGAAACAACTAGCATAGCAATGATAGTAGTGAGATCCAGGGTAGCGGTCATCTTGCCTGAAATCTCGCAAGGAAGAAGAACGAGTCCATGAAGAAGATGAAGCCACGAAGACGAACCACACGTAGACGAACGCATCCTCACGATCGCAACGAAACAGGAACTATCGAGAAGAAGCACACAACATAGTAAACACACCACACATGAACAAGACATGATGCACAACAAGCATGATGCATGAAAAGGCTACATGAAGCTACTCATGACAAGAGATGATGCAAACAAGAATAACACATCAAGGCAAGTTTAAATGAGGCCGGAAACAACATATAACAAATCCGGTAAGTTCTCATATGCAAATTTCGAAAATGGTCCAGAACTGAATAAACCTTATGTTCAAGTTGTTAAACAGCAAGTTAAGATGCACCAAGATGATCTACACGAAATTCTAGTCAAGTTACATATAAAATTCATTAGATTCGGAGCTACGGCCTAGAAGATATGAGCAAAACAAGTTAAACATGGCATTGATGCAAAATACATACAAACATCAAGCAAACACCTCAAAACAAGGATGCAACATGATAATATGAAACTACATGCAAAATCAAGCAAGTTTCATATAGAGCACACTCAAAACGGAGCAACGGTTCAACACACACACACTATACAAGTCACAACAGCAATCTGTCCAAAACAACAACTAGGCATATAGCAAGCATCAAAACAATAAGCTACAGCATCCCAACATAAGAACAAAAGGCATGGGCATGAAGTACAGGTAAAGCATAACAAAACATGAACACTGAGCTATCTCCAGAAACAACTAGAACATGCTCAAAAAGACATGGAAAGATTGCAAATAATAACAGTTTCAGACTTTAGCAGAAATAACATCAGGTTGCAATGTTTAGAGCAAGCAAACAACATGTTACAGGAACATATCATGGCAAAAAAAGCCATGGCATGAATCTACTAATAGCATAGATCAAAAGTCCCTTACTGACCATGAGCCAAAAAGGATCAGAAAATATGATGGCACCCATGTAAACATGGCAAGTTATATTACAGATTCATACATGGCAGGAACAACAATAAGTAGGCATGTTGGTGAGCTTGAACCACTCACCACAGAGCAATACATGGCATGGCAAGGCAACCAACAGTAAGAAGACATGTTTATGAAGCTAAGCATGGCAAGATCAAGTTCATAGGGTGCATGGATCACTAGCAAACAATCATGGAAACATTGAACTTAATGTTAACAGGCTGACAGCAACATCATTTAGCAACTTTGGAGCAAGATATGAACAATCTACAGCAAGCTATAAATGCAACCAGAGGCATGGATGGTTAGAGGATGCCATGTAGATCAAAACATGTTTATAGAACATCTCCAGATTATGCATGGAATGATTAGTAGCAACATGTTTATATAGCATCACGAAATAACAGATTCAGCCTAGCAAAACAGCAACAGCAAGTACACTACTTAACAAGCTCGATTCACTCATCACAAGTCATTTCATGACAAGATAAGCATAGCATCATCAAGAAGACATGTTTATGAAACAAACCAAGTCAATAACAAGTCCATAGCATGCAAGGATCAACTATAGCAAGCTTGGCCAAATTGAATAACACGTAAACAATCTGCCAGGAAACATTTTGAAGCAAAAGTAGAGCACCAAAATGACATGCTAGACTACTCCATAATTGCAAACAAGGGCATGAATGGATAGACAATAACCATATGTTCAAAACACCCTTACTGAAGTATCTCAAAATATGCATGGATCTCTCTGTAGCATCAAGTTTACATGGCATAAAAATAACAGCAGAACAGGGACTGAAATCAGCAACATCACGATGCCTAGTTTGCATGCTTGTGCTAGTGACCACATTGATCACAAACATACATGGCATACACCCCTGGAAAGATGGCATGGCATAGATCAAAACACATGTAGAAATCAACCTCATAGGATGCACACATCAAACATGGCAAAAATGACAAATGAGCAAGTTATAACAGTTTCAGCAGGTTAACATCAACATGCACTCTTCCAACAGCATTTCGGGCAACAAGATGAGATCAAATGAAAATGATGCAATGGAATGAAATGAAGTACTCGTTGAGACGAACAATTTTACATATTACACGCACAAAACGGAGCTACATGCACAGAGATACAATGCGATGAACATGGCATGATAATGCTGAAAATCTGGGATTTGGAGAAATATACCCCTCCAAAAAAGTCAACCCGGGACGACGCGGTACCGGGACGGAGTGGATCGAAGAAGGCGTTTGGTTCGGGGAGCGGGTGGATCTGGTCCAACTCTCAGATCTGGCCGGAGAAGACTACGGCGAACGGCGGGGCGGCTCCGGCGATCTCCGGGCGGCGCGGATCCGGAGATCTGCGACGCTGGCGCGACGGAGCCGGCGAGGAGGAGGAGGGCGGCGGGCGAGCTGGGCGGAGCTGTGCGGCGCAGGGCGCAAGGCGGACGGCGACGCAGCGGCTGGCGACGCTCCGGCGAGGAGCCGGCGCACTCGGGGTCGGCCGCGGCGCGGGCGGGCCGAGGCGGCAGAGGCGAGGAGGCGGCGGCGCGGGGAGATGGCCGAGGGGCGCGGGAGGCTCCCGGCGGGGCTCGCCGGCGGGGGCGCTCCGGCGAGGAGGCGCGGTGGAGCACGACGCCGGCGGCGGGGACGAGCGCGGGAGGCGGCGCGGCTAGGAACTCCGGCGAGCGAGCGCGGGGCTTGGGGGTTGCGGCCCAGATCTGGCCCGGAGCGGGCTGGCCTCGGGCCCCGGCGGGCTGGCGGCGGCGCGGGAGGGCCAGGGCAACGTGGCGGACTCCCGTTGGCTGGGGCGGCGGCGGCGGATGATGTCCGGCGGGCGAGAGAAGCGGAGCTAGGGTTTCGGGGGGAAAATGATCCAAAAATTTCGGGGGAGGTCTAGATTTATAGGTAGGGGGAGCTAGGAGAGTCCAAATGAGGAGCGGCTTTCGGCCACGCGATCGTGATCGAACGACCGAGAGCATGGAGGGGAGTTTGCTGGGTTTTGTGCCACTTTGGAAGGGGTGTTGGGCTGCAAGTCAAAGAGGGCTTTTACGGTTACCCGGTTAACCGTTGGAGTACGAAACGACCTCCAAATGGCACAAAACTTGACAGGCGGTCTACCGGTGCTATACCAAGGCCGCTTGGCGAACTTCAGGCCATTCCGAGAAAGTTTAATACCCGCTCACAACGAGAGACAAAAGGGGGGCGCCGGGGGACATGGGAGTGCCGGATTGCAAAACGGACAACGGGGAAAATGCTCGGATGCATGAGACGAACACGTATGCAAAATGAAATGCACATGATGACATGATATGAAATGCATATGATGACATGGCAAAGTGCAACACGCAAGCAAATGACATGGCAACGATGGCGAATAAATGAACGACACCTGGCGCATCGAATCCGGGGCATTACAGGAAGCTTGATAGCACTGCCAGAAGCCTCTTCATCATCCGGGTCCATGTGACATGCACAAAATTATACTCCTTCGTTCCTAAATATTTGTCTTTTTACAAATTTCAAACGGGCATATTTTAGAGTGTAGATTCACTCATTTTGCTTCGTATGTGTACTCCCTCCGTTCCTAAATATTCTATTCGTCTTTCTAGAGATTTCAACAAGTGACTACATATGGAGCAAAATGAGAGAATCTACACTCTAAAATATGTATATACATCTGTATGTGCCAGTCCATTTGAAATCTCTAAAAAGACAAATATTTGAGTAGTCACTCATTGAAATCTCTAGAAAGACAAATATACTCCGGAGTATATTTAAGAAACGAGGGGGTAGTGCACAACCGCATGGGAGACTCAGCCCGGTCGTTGCGCCGCATTAATAGTGAGTAATGAGCAGTCAATCGTAAGCCCCACCTTTCCCACTGTAAGTTGCTCTGAAGAAGCAACCATTAATACGCTCTTCTTTGAATCCGCTCATACTACTCCATCCGTCACTGTTTATACAGCGCGCTTCAGAAAAAATAAAAAAGATCTATGGGACCAAGGCGACTAGCGATCGGCCTGAAAAATAGCATTGGTAGTTATAGCATGGCGTCTATTACTAGAGGGAATAGTGCGTACACACATGCATGCAGTGCTTCCACCCCGGGTACACACATGCATGCACTTACTCCACTCTGAAGTTACATGGAGAGAAAATTGTGGACTTGATTGCGGTTACCACACCCTAATTAATTGAGCATTACACCAAACGCGTCTAAAGTCTCTCTGGTGGTGGAAATGCATTGAGAGAAATGCATCATAATGAAGCGCGCCCTGTAAACTGTGACGGAGGGAGGAGTAGTATGAAGGTTCAAAACCAAATACGCGTATGGCTAGTCGGTCAACGCACCTCCTCTTGGCATATCACTGACATGTGGGACAGGAGTGTGACCAAACCAATCTCAATTGACGTCAAAGAGCCAACCCGCCGTTCCTTGAGAGAGACGAGGAGCGAGAACACACAGACGGGTTCGCATGGAGGCCAAGATATATTCGAGCATGGTTGGTTGATCGATATCATTCATTACATGTTGGGCTGCCGTTTTCCGCCCTTCTCCGGAATAAATGTGTACTTTATCAGAGATAAAAAGAAATAAGAGTACAAACGCTCCACCATGTGGTTCTAGTAGTAGTACTACTCGTACTACTGCGCTTGGCTCTTCGCCTCTTCGTGAAGTCGAACAATGATGGTACTCCGCATGTTGGGTACTATAGTGTATGCCTCTAACAATCTGACACCGAGTGGACTGATGCATGTCCACCGAGGGTAGGTTGCATTAGTCAAAAGGCGTAAGCGAGCTTCATCTTGTCCTGCAAGCTTCTCCTCGTTCTGCGAGTTGACGGGACACACCAAAAAGTAGTGCTAGTCCATACTCCCTCCTTTCCGGTTAATATGGCTTAATCTTTTTTGCGGGTAAATGAGAGAGCTTTATTCATATATAAGCATTCTTAGGACGATCAGCCAAGACACTGGTCACTAGGAAGCGAGGTACCCCGCAAAAAAAGAAGTAGGAAGCGAGGTGTTTCATCAAGCCAGCTCTTAGCCACATTCAAAGTGCAGCAAGCACGGTTCGCACGAAGATGCGTCGCAAGGTTTGCTGACCTGTTTACATGCTGAATAACAAAAAAAGAGGAAATTTTACCGAGCGCTACTATTTGTAACAAGATATGAGCCAGAATTAAGCGAGAATTGTGGCGAGTGTTCCATGCAATCAACTTCCATTATCACATGCGAGAACCCTCGAAGAGAACCAAATGTGTTGAAGATTGCTTTATCACATTTTAAAATTATAATAAGAGTGCACACACTCCTCCATCCGGTTCCTAGTACTAGTATAGTACGTACCTTTATAGACTATATTAGTAAACTTTGCGCTTGGCTGTTCGCCTATTCGGGAAGTCGAACAATAGTAGCACTAGTAGTATAGTGTATGCTTCTGGCAATCTAACACCGAATTAACTGTTGCACGTCCACCACCTGAGCGAGGGAGAGCTTGCATTAGTCAAAAGTTTCTACTTGTCCTGCGAGCCACCGCGCGCAAGTAATGCTAGTCCATACTGCCTCCTCTTCGGTTAATATGGATTAATTTCAAACGAGATAAATACACTGTCTGTCACTGTATATTTGTAAAAATATGGTCAGTGGACTTCATAATACGCTCATTGCGCTCAATATATATATTTTCCGGTGTTTATACGGTCACTATCTCACCCTGACTGAGTATGTGTGTGCATGCACGTGTAGGTTGAGCACTTAGCGTGACCGTGTGTGTTCCACCGTGTGCTCGGACATGCATGCATTAGGGCGTCGCGCGCGTTTTTGCGTCCATGTTTACGTGCGACTGTTGCATACACGTAGGGGGAGTACGTGTAGGGGCCACTAAGGAGCAGTCAAATCACACAGTAAGTTAGTCGGAAGAAGCAACCATCATTTCACTCTTGAATGACACGTACGCAATATAAAATGGTTGATATGGAGAGAAAAAGAAAACCAATATATATACACTAGCAGGAGCCTAAGCTACAAGCCTGCTTGCTAAGGTTGCTCTCTTCACAAGCATAGAACGACGGGCCTGATCCCGGAGCTGGGGGAAGGGAACAATGTTCTGCGTAGACGCGGTCGACATCGGCGAGGGAGAAAACCCACAGTCGGTGCGTCCCAATCGGGGGTCACCGCGGTATGGGCCGGTGCCGCGTCCCAACCGCCCTTCTAGCTACAGCCCGACGTCCCAGGTAGTCCATCTTCCTTTTGGAGCCGGCTTGCTCCACTGCCATAGCTCCATCTCCATGTCGATCTTTCTCTACTTCTACCGGCTTCTACTTGTGATGAGTTTATGTCTCATGAACTAGTGCCAGTACTATTATTCTAATTACACTTCTTCAATATCTTTGCCATCAGGGATGCTCAGGTCGATTTTAGTGGAACTGCACAAAAGCATCGTATGATCCGAGGGTGCCAGCCGTCTTTCCTTCGACAGGTTCTACCTGGCCATGGAATTAAATCATGTTTAGGGTTTAGGGTTTAAGTCGTAGTGACCCCATCAGTAGTTTTTCTTTCGTACACGCTCTCACAACTTTTTTCTTTAGTTGTGAAGCAAATATTGGCTATGATCTATGAATCATTGAGATGCATCAGCATGCGTGTTAGTTTTCCTTTGTATTTGATGGAATGTTGTAACGGGGCAACCTTGGAATAGGAATGAAAATGGAGTGGAAAGTTTCCGTTTTTCCAGAGAAAAATGGAAACGGAGAGAAACCAACGTTTCGTTTCGTTGGATCGCGCCATCGAGCAAAACCAACATTTAAATCACGTCTGTCGTGTTCGTATCTCACCCTCCTCCATGGCTCGACCCCACGCGGTCGCTCGGCATGCCACTCACCGCAAACCGAGTATACGATAACTTTCCTGCCTGCTTGTCGATGGATCGCGCCATGGAGTACTACTAGCACTACTGGAAGAGATTGACGAGTTGGGGGAGGACAGCTAGTTGTAGCACAGACTCCCAAGAACTTTTTACATGCATGTTGTAGCCGGCTATTGCGACCTTTGAATGTGGAGCAGCCGCGTGCACCCGGAAGCGGCGCGGGCGACGCTCTCTCAACCGGCGCGCCGCTTCAATGCCGGCGCCAGTGAGAGGTCGCGTCCGCTCTAGCCGCGCATGAATGCGGCACTGACCGTTTTGGGCGGGAAGCAAGCGCGGGTGATGAAGAGGGTTCGGGTTGGTCAGGACCGGCCGTGGCAGCGGTCCGGATGTGCGCAAACAAGAGATGTTGTATGTTAATATTGCTGCGTATATAATTAACAACGTAAATAATGTGTCAGTTGGACAAATATGATTGGAGATGGAGATGGAAATGGAATTTTACGTAAACACGGATATGCATGTCTATGTCTATGTGTGTGTGCGCGATGACTCTCACGACCTGGAAGCCGGGGCGTGTTTTTGATCGAGTTTTCTTTCTTGGTACGTTAGAAAATCAGTTTGTCTAATTCACATCTAGATGTTATTTAAGGATATCACATCTAAGCTCCCACAAGTATATAATGTAGCAACAAGAAACAAAAAAACTAGGACAAAAAAAATAGACCACAAACTGAGTGGACATCAACTTAGATGTGACATAACTATGTCACATCTAGATGTGTCCTAGACAGACCCTTAAAAAATTGTCCGCCGGTTTTCGTTTCTTTTTTCCGGGAACGCGCGTATTCTATTTAAAACCACTGCTATGGAGAGATTTTTTACTCCATTATAGCCTCTTGTTTGATAGAGTTTCTCGCGTCTCGCTCTCTCACCCTCTCCATATCAAAACAAGATGACAGTGTCCAGTCTATCTCTCTCCTCACCGGTGGTCACAGATCCGGCCGAATCCCGTCCGTTGTGGGAGGTGAGGAGGTGCAGCGTTGACATTGTCGCCGTCGGCGACGGGGGGAGCCGATGCGCACCGTCCTCTCGAAGCCGGCGCTGGCGCGGACAAAGATCCTCCGCGCCCTTGTTCACTGCCGTCATGTGGGAAGATCCCGCCCGCCCGCCTAAACGACATCTCGCCCACCTGAGGTATAACTTCTTGTACTGGTCCAGCTCCCCAGGTCGCTGCGTGCGGGTTTTCTTCTATGCGACTACTCCCCAGCTCCCCATGCATAGTAGCTAGGGTTTGTCGGCTGGTCCAACATCACCTACTAGTACTATTATAGAGGAAATGCCACTCGAAAAGTTGTCCTGATTTATGCCTCGGTGGAGGTATACATGTTGTTTCACAAAAAGTACATGGTGGTTGTGCGGTCATTGTCCATATGGTGGTAGTACTATCACTGGTTAAATGAAGAAATGCTTTTTTTTCTCCGGTATCCTGGTTTAGTTCCCATCAAGATATAATTATGATGCTTCTGTTTGTTGGTGTACTTTTCATTAACCCTTTTTTATATTTTTGGAAACAGCGTGCGTGTCTCCATACCCGGGCATGTCTTCCACAATTTTAGTGGAACTGCACAAAATTGGATGGCCATTGTTGTTCCGCCTCACTGTCCTCTGCCACGTGGTTCTTCCTTCCTCGAGCTTGATTACTGAGAAGAAACAGACCGCAGTGAGGATTTGTCGAACTTCATAGGTGCCTCGCCCAAACTTGATGCCAAATGGATGATGCATCACCACGATGACCTATCGATGCTCATGGTTGCGCCTCATGGTTGCGTCGGCTGGTGAAGCTGATCAATTTTCAATGAAAAACAAGTTGTCTTCCATCAGTACTCTTTGCTTGTTACGCACAAAGATGATATCCTTCGTCAGTTCACCTTAGTTGCGTTGGAGACGCAGTCATCTTTCACGTTGGTGCAATTTTATCACACAATTGGCTATGAACCAAATGTTTCCTCGAAGAAGGATCGATGTTGGTACTAAGAGCATAAGTTTTGTATTGATTTCTAAGCCTTCTCACAACTTTGTCTCCAGCTCCCCTGTAATTTTATTTGTCCAGCTATCAACTTTGATTTAAAAAATGGTGTGGACTAAAAACCCAGAGGGACGTAGTAGCCCTCCATTTTTATTTACTCTGCATATTAGATTTGACTCAAGTCAAACTTTGTAATACTCTCAAACCTTTCCGATAATTGAAATTAAAATTCTTTATTTGTACACACTCTCACACGTATGATACGTCTCCGTCGTATCTACTTTTCCAAACACTTTTGCCCTTGTTTTGGACTCTAAATTGTGTGATTTGAATGGAACTAACCCGGACTGACGCTGTTTTCAGCAGAATTGCCATGGTGTGGTTTTATGTGCAGAAAATAAAAGTTCTCGGAATGACCTGAAACTCCACGGAACACCTTAGAAAAAACAATAAAAAATCCTCGCCAAAGATGAAGACCAGGGGGCCCACACCCTATCCACGAGGGTGGGGGGCGCCCCCCCCCCCCCCGGTGCGCCCCCTACCTCTTGGGACCCCTGGTGGCCCTCCGACACCAACTCCAACTCCATATATTGGCTTTCGGGGAGAAAAAAATCAGAGAGAAGAAATCATCGTGTTTTACGATATGGAGCCGCCGCCCAGCCCTAATCTCTCTCGGGAGGGCTGATCTGGAGTCCGTTCGGGGCTCCGGAGAGGGGGATTCGTCGTTGTCGTCGTCATCAACCATCCTCCATCACCAATTTCATGATGCTCACCGCCGTGTGTGAGTAATTCCATCGTAGGCTTGCTGGACGGTGATGGGTTGGATGAGATTTATCATGTAATCGAGTTAGTTTTGTTAGGGTTTGATCCCTAGTATCCATTATGTTCTGAGATTGATGTTGCTATGACTTTGCTATGCTTAATTAATGCTTGTCACTAGGGCCCGAGTGCCATGATTTCAGATCTGAACCTATTATGTTTTCATGAATATATGTGTGTTCTTGATCCTATCTTGCAAGTCTATAGTCACCTACTATGTGTTATGATCCGGCAACCCCGAAGTGACAATAATTGGGACCACTCCCGGTGATGACCGTAGTTTGAGGAGTTCATGTATTCACTATGTGCTAATGCTTTGTTCTGGTTCTCTATTAAAAGGAGGCCTTAATATCCCTTAGTTTCCAATAGGACCCCGCTGCCACGGGAGGGTAGGACAAAAGATGTCATGCAAGTTCTTTTCCATAAGCACGTATGACTATATACAGAATACATGCCTACATTACATTGATGAATTGGAGCTAGTTCTGTGTCACCCTATGTTATGACTGTTACATGACGAACCGCATCCGGCATAATTATCCATCGCTAATCCGGTGCCTATGAGTTTTCCATATACTGGTTCTCGCTTATTTACTTTTCCGTTGTTACTGTTACAATCACTACAAAATACCAAAAACAATACTTTTGCTGTCTTTACTTTTGTTACCGCTACCACCACTATCATATTACTTTGCTACTAAACACTTTGCTGCAGATACTAAGTTTCCAGGTGTGGTTGAATTGACAACTCAGCTGCTAATACTTGAGAATATTCTTTGGCTCCCCTTGTGTCGAATCAATAAATTTGGGTTGAATACTCTACCCTTTAAAATTGTTGCGAGCCCCTATACTTGTGGGTTATCAACGTTTCTGATAATTTGGCGCATGTGTGGTTGTTCACTTAAGGGAGGGTAGTGTACCACACGTGAAGGACAAGAAGTGTGACCAGGACGCGTGGGCGTGGATCTTTAGTTCATCGGAAGTAGTACTAGTTTTCTTCACTGTACATTGAATAAAGAGTTTCGTTTCGTACTTACACAATTTAAAACGATTGTTATGGAGAGAATAAGAAAACCACTCCACTATATATTAGTCGTATACACACGAGAGTACTATATGGACGCAGCTTCATTGACTTAGTGCACCTGCCTTTGGGTTTATGACAGGTGGGCCCAACATGTGGCTGGCTCACCTGTCATACAGCCAAAAGTAGATGGAGTGAAGGCACCGAAGCTCAGTCCGTACTACATTAGTATATATATAAGCGGGAGCCTCAGCGCTTGTTCGCTAGGGTTTGCACTCTCCACACGCTCGCCGCAATACATATATGTTACACGCTGGAGGCTCAGCGTTCATTTGCTAGGGTTTGCTATATTCACAGTCTCTCACCCTCTCTTCACCAGATCTAAACAAGATTGTGTTAGCCTCTTGTCTCTCTCTCTCCCCTCACAGCTGGTGAAGGAGGCATCCGTATCCCATCGCACCGGGAAGGGGAGGAGGTGCAGCATTAACTCTATCGCCTTCGGTGAGGGAGGCAATCCACTACCAGCTGCGTTGTTCTCTTTCACCCAGCGCCTGTGCGGGAGGGCCACCGACCCCTTCTTCCTTGCTACCGTATGTAGTGTGGGCAGATCCGGCCTCCCGCCGCACGCCTTGCCACATCCCGACGACCCTAAGGTATAAGTTTCTTTGAAACCGTCGTTGCTCTAGCTGCATGTGGATCTTTTTCGATCTGTAGTCGAATCTAGGTCTTGGTTCAAAGAGGAAAGAAAGGTGCGGTGGGGTGGAGCATGAATCTAGGATGTGGTTCAATGAGGAAAGGAGGGAGGAAAAGTAGTATAGACTGGCTATCCAGCCGCTTTGTTGGTTGAAAAGGGAAAAAGGGGGTAACCCAGTACACACATCTGTAAGGAACCGATCTCTTTGTTGAAAAGGGAAAGAAACTGGGGGGGTCGGGTAGTTTGTGCAGGACTAGATTTGCTGCCCTCACATAGGAAAAAAGTTCAAAGAGAACAAATATGGGACCAACACAGATATGCTGCTTGGCTACATACTCTGCATCACCCATTTATACGTGTGGACGCACATGGTGCTAGCATGTCCCATACAGCAATTTTGCTGTTGTTAATCTAAGAATGCCGCCGGAAAATTGAAGCAATGCCACTGTTAAAAGTAAATTACATTTTTTAACAAATGTTGTTTCAAGAGAGTGTCTTTGTTAATATGAATCAATGCAACCATTTTATAAATGCTACTATCCTACTTTGTTTTCCATCCAAGATAAGTTAGATGCTTCTTTATGTCACCGTTTGTTTCACCCTCCTTTATCGGCAAGTAATTGTTTCCTTTTTTACCTCTGTTAAAACAGGGGTATCGATTCAACTTGTTGCTATTGCGACATTTTGCTTCGCTACTCGAAACACTTATGTTTTAAGAGTGTTTTGTGCAGTTCAACTTGAATGTCACACCAGTGACTTTGCTTAATTTTGGTGGAACTGCACAAAAGGAGATCGACATTTGTTTCCAGTGTTCCTGTCGAGTTGTTTCAAATCTTGGTATCAACCACATGATATCTATTCAACTTGTTGCTATTGCGACATTTTGCTTCGCTACGCGAAACACTTTGCTTGATTTCAGTGCAACTGCACAAAAGGAGATTAGATTTCCTATTCGTGTTAGCAGATTCGTATTTTATCCTGGTGTTCTCATGAAAGTTCAGTACAGGCCTTCATCCACATGATTGTGTAGTGTGCTTTGAGATGTTGTGCTACTTGTATTGGTACTGTTTTAAATAAATGTTGAATTGAAGCTATTGTATTGCTGTCTTTTCCCATTAAGTAGTGAACAAAAATGGGACCAACCCAGACATGATTCTTGTTGCTTTGTTACAACAAACTCTACATCACCCCCTTTATAAGTAGATGGAAGCACATATTGTTGTTGTGCCCACTCTCCCCTGGAACTGTTTATGCTTTTCGTTAATCTAATGCCGATGGTAAAATTAAGCAATGCCACTCTTAGAATTAATTAACTACTGAATTGTTGGGGAACGTAGTAATTTCAAAAAAATTCCTACGCACACGCAAGAACATGGTGATGGCATAGCAACGAGAGGGGAGAGTGTTGTCCATGTACCCTCGTAGACCGTAAGCGGAAGCGTTAGCACAACGCGGTTGATGTAGTCGTACGTCTTCACGATCCGACCGATCCAAGCACCGAACATATGGCACCTTCGAGTTCAGCACACGTTCAACTCAATGACGATCCCCGGGCTCCGATCCAGCAAAGCTTCGGGGATGAGTTCCGTCAGCACGACGGCGTGGTGACGATGATGATGTTCTACCGGCGCAGGGATTCGCCTAAACTCCGCGACAATATGACCGAGGTGGAATATGGTGGAGGGGGGCACCGCACACGGCTAAGGAACGATCCGTAGATCAACTTGTGTGTCTATGGGGTGCCCCCCCCCCCCCCCGCCCCCCCGTATATAAAGGAGCAAGGGGGGAGGCCGTCCGGCCCTTGTGGGCGCGCCAAGGAGGAGCCCTCCTCCTAGTAGGACTGGGACTCCTCCTTTCCTACTCCTACTAGGAGGGGGAAGGGAGGGGGAGAGGGGAAGGAAAGAGGGCCCCCCCCCCTCCTAGTCCAATTCGGACCAGAGGGAGAGGGGGCGCGCGGCCCACCCTGGCCGCCCCTCTCTCTTCCCACTAAGGCCCATGTGGCCCATTAACTCTCCCGGGGGGGTTCCGGTAACCCTCCGGCACTCCGGTTTTCTCCGAAAACATCCGGAACACTTCCGGTGTCCGAATATAGTCGTCCAATATATCAATCTTTATGTCTCGACCATTTCGAGACTCCTCGTCATGTCCGTGATCACATCCGGGACTCCGAACAAACTTTGGTACATCAAAACTTATAAACTCATAATAAAACTGTCATCGTAACGTTAAGCGTGCGGACCCTACGGGTTCGAGAACTATGTAGACATGACCTAGAACTATTCTTGGTCAATAACCAATAGCGGAACCTGGATGCCCATATTGGTTCCTACATATTCTACGAAGATCTTTATCGGTCAAACCGCATAACAACATACGTTGTTCCCTTTGTCATCGATATGTTACTTGCCCGAGATTCGATCGTCGGTATCCAATACCTAGTTCAATCTCGTTACCGGCAAGTCTCTTTACTCGTTACGTAATGCATCATCCCGTAACCAACTCATTGGTCACATTGCTTGCAAGGCTTATAGTGATGTGCATTACCGAGAGGGCCCAGAGATACCTCTCCGACAATCGGAGTGACAAAACCTAATCTCGAAATACGCCAACTCAACATGTACCTTCGGAGACACCTGTAGTACTCCTTTATAATCACCCAGTTACGTTGTGACGTTTGGTAGTACCCAAAGTGTTCCTCCGGTAAACGGGAGTTGCATAATCTCATAGTTACAGGAACATGTATAAGTCATGAAGAAAGCAATAGCAATATACTAAACGATCAAGTGCTAGGCTAACGGAATGGGTCATGTCAATCACATCATTCTCCTAATGATGTGATCCCATTAATCAAATGACAACACATGTCTATGGTTAGGAAACATAACCATCTTTGATTAATGAGCTAGTCAAGTAGAGGCATACTAGTGACGTTATGTTTGTCTATGTATTCACACATGTATCATGTTTCCGGTTAATACAATTCTAGCATGAATAATAAACATTTATCATGATGTGAGGAAATAAATAATAACTTTATTATTGCCTCTAGGGCATATTTCCTTCAGTCTCCCACTTGCACTAGAGTCAATAATCTAGATTACATAGTAATGATTCTAACACCCATGGAGTCTTGGTGCTGATCATGTTTTGCTCGTGAGAGAGGCTTAGTCAACGGGTCTGCAACATTCAGATCCGTATGTATCTTGCAAATCTCTATGTCTCCCACTTGGACTTGGTCCCGAATGGAATTGAAGCGTCTCTTGATGTGCTCGGTCCTCTTGTGAAATCTGGATTCCTTTGCCAAGGCAATTGCACCAGTATTGTCACAGAAGATCTTCATTGGTCCCGATGCACTAGGTATGACACCTAGATCGGAAATGAACTCCTTCATCCAGACTCCTTCATTTGCTGCTTCAGAAGCAGCTATGTACTCCGCTTCACATGTAGATCCCGCCACGACGCTTTGTTTAGAACTGCACCAACTTACAGCTCCACCGTTTAATAAAAATACGTATCCGGTTTGCGATTTAGAATCGTCCGGATCAGTGTCAAAGCTTGCATCAACGTAACCATTTACGACTAGCTCTTTGTCACCTCCATATACGAGAAACATATCCTTAGTCCTTTTCAGGTATTTCAGGATGTTCTTGACCGCTGTCCAGTGATCCACTCCTGGATTACTTTGGTACCTTCCTGCCAAGCTTATTGCTAAGCATACGTCAGGTCTGGTACACAGCATTGCATACATGATAGAGCCTATGGCTGAAGCATAGGGAACATCTTTCATTTTCTCTCTATCTTCTGCTGTGGTCGGGCATTGAGTTTGACTCAACTTCACACCTTGAAGCACGGGCAAGAACCCTTTCTTTGCCTGATCCATTTTGAACTTTTTCAAAATTTTATCAAGGTATGTGCTTTGTGAAAGTCCTATTAAGCGTCTTGATCTATCTCTATAAATCTTGATGCCCAATATGTAAGCAGCTTCACCGAGGTCTTTCATTGAAAAACTTTTATTCAAGTATCCCTTTATGCTATCCAGAAATTCTATATCATTTCCAATTAATAATATGTCATCTACATATAATATCAGAAATGCTACAGAGCTCCCACTCACTTTCTTGTAAATACAGGCTTCTCCAAAAGTCTGTATAAAACCATATGCTTTGATCACACTATCAAAGCGTTTATTCCAACTCCGAGATGCTTGCACCAGTCCATAAATGGATCGCTGGAGCTTGCACACTTTGTTAGCACCTTTTGGATCAACAAAACCTTCTGGTTGCATCATATACAACTCTTCTTCCAGAAATCCATTCAAGAATGCAGTTTTGACATCCATTTGCCAAATTTCATAATCATGAAATGCAGCAATAGCTAACATGATTCGGACAGACTTAAGCATCGCTACGGGTGAGAAAGTCTCATCGTAGTCAACCCCTTGAACTTGTCGAAAACCTTTCGCAACAAGTCGAGCTTTATAGACAGTTACATTACCATCAGCGTCAGTCTTCTTCTTAAAGATCCATTTATTCTCAATGGCTTGCCGATCATCGGGCAAGTCAACCAAAGTCCATACTTTGTTTTCATACATGGATCCCATCTCAGATTTCATGGCCTCTAGCCATTTTGCGGAATCTGGGCTCATCATCGCTTCCTCATAGTTCGTAGGTTCATCATGGTCAAGTAACATGACTTCCAGAATAGGATTACCGTACCACTCTGGTGCGGATCTTACTCTGGTAGACCTACGAGGTTCAGTAGAAACTTGATCTGAAGTTTCATGATCAATATCATTAGCTTCCTCACTAATTGGTGTAGTTGTCACAGGAACCGGTTCTTGTGATGAACTACTTTCCAATAAGGGAGCAGATACAGTTATCTCATCAAGTTCTACTTTCCTCCCACTCACTTCTTTCGAGAGAAACTCCTTCTCTAGAAAGGATCCGATTTTAGCAACGAAAATCTTGCCCTCAGATCTGTGATAGAAGGTGTACCCAATAGTCTCTTTTGGGTATCCTATGAAGACACATTTCTCCGATTTGGGTTCGAGCTTATCTGGTTGAAGTTTCTTCACATAAGCATCGCAGCCCCAAACTTTAAGAAACGACAACTTTGGTTTCTTGCCAAACCACAGTTCATAAGGCGTCGTCTCAACGGATTTTGATGGTGCCCTATTTAACGTGAATGCGGCCGTCTCTAAAGCATAACCCCAAAACGATAGCGGTAAATCAGTAAGAGACATCATAGATCGCACCATATCTAGTAAAGTACGATTACGACGTTCGGACACACCATTTCGTTGTGGTGTTCCGGGTGGCGTGAGTTGCGAAACTATTCCGCATTGTTTCAAGTGTAGACCAAACTCGTAACTCAAATATTCTCCTCCACGATCAGATCGTAGAAACTTTATTTTCTTGTTACGATGATTTTCCACTTCACTCTGAAATTCTTTGAACTTTTCAAATGTTTCAGACTTGTGTTTCATTAAGTAGATATACCCATATCTGCTCAAATCATCTGTGAAGGTGAGAAAATAACGATACCCGCCGCGAGCCTCAACATTCATTGGACCACAAACATCAGTATGTATGATTTCCAACAAATCAGTTGCTCGCTCCATAGTTCCGGAGAACGGCGTTTTAGTCATCTTGCCCATGAGGCACGGTTCGCAAGTACCAAGTGATTCATAATCAAGTGATTCCAAAAGCCCATCAGTATGGAGTTTCTTCATGCGCTTTACACCGATATGACCTAAACGGCAGTGCCACAAATAAGTTGCACTATCGTTATCAACTCTGCATCTTTTGGTTTCAACACTATGAATATGTGTATCACTACTATCGAGATTCAATAAAAATAGACCACTCTTCAAGGGTGCATGACCATAAAAGATATTACTCATATAAATAGAACAACCATTATTCTCTGATTTAAATGAATAACCGTCTCGCATCAAACAAGATCCAGATATAATGTTCATGCTCAACGCTGGCACCAAATAACAATTATTTAGGTCTAAAACTAATCCCGATGGTAGATGTAGAGGTAGCGTGCCGACCGCGATCACATCGACTTTGGAACCATTTCCCACGCGCATCGTCACCTCGTCCTTAGCCAATCTTCGCTTAATCCGTAGTCCCTGTTTCGAGTTGCAAATATTAGCAACAGAACCAGTATCAAATACCCAGGTACTACTGCGAGCATTAGTAAGGTACACATCAATAACATGTATATCACATATACCTTTGTTCACTTTGCCATCCTTCTTATCCGCCAAATACTTGGGGCAGTTCCGCTTCCAGTGTCCAGTCTGCTTGCAGTAGAAGCACTCAGTTTCAGGCTTAGGTCCAGACTTGGGTTTCTTCTCTTGAGCAGCAACTTGTTTGCTGTTCTTTTGAAGTTCCCCTTCTTCTTCCCTTTGCCCTTTTTCTTGAAACTGGTGGTCTTGTTAACCATCAACACTTGATGCTCCTTCTTGATTTCTACCTCCGCGGCTTTTAGCATTGCGAAGAGCTCGGGAATAGTCTTGTTCATCCCTTGCATATTATAGTTCATCACGAAGCTCTTGTAGCTTGGTGGCAGTGATTGAAGAATTCTGTCAATGACACTATCATCAGGAAGATTAACTCCCAGTTGAATCAAGTGATTATTATACCCAGACATTTTGAGTATGTGTTCACTGACAGAACTATTCTCCTCCATCTTGCAGCTATAGAACTTATTGGAGACTTCATATCTCTCAATCCGGGCATTTGCTTGAAATATTAACTTCAACTCCTGGAACATCTCATATGCTCCATGACGTTCAAAACGTCGTTGAAGACCCGGTTCTAAGCCGTAAAGCATGGCACACTGAACTATCGAGTAGTCATCAGCTTTGCTCTGCCAGACGTTCTTAACGTCGTCAGTTGCATCAGCAGCAGGCCTGGCACCCAGCGGTGCTTCCAGGACGTAACTTTTCTGTGCAGCAATGAGGATAATCCTCAGGTTACGGACCCAGTCCGTGTAATTGCTACCATCATCTTTCAACTTTGCTTTCTCAAGGAACGCATTAAAATTCAACGGAACAACAGCACGAGCCATCTATCTACAAACAAACATAGACAAGCAAAATACTATCAGGTACTAAGTTCATGATAAATTTAAGTTCAATTAATCATATTACTTAAGAACTCCCACTTAGACAGACATCTCTCTAGTCATCTAAGTGATCACGTGATCCAAATCAACTAAACCATGTCCGATCATCACGTGAGATGGAGTAGTTTCAATGGTGAACATCACTATGTTGATCATATCTACTATATGATTCACGTTCGACCTTTCGGTCTCCGTGTTCCGAGGCCATATCTGTATATGCTAGGCTCGTCAAGTATGACCTGAGTATTCCGCGTGTGCAACTGTTTTGCACCCGTTGTATTTGAACGTAGAGCCTATCACACCCGATCATCACGTGGTGTCTCAGCACGAAGAACTTTCGCAACGGTGCATACTCAGGGAGAACACTTCTTGATTATTAGTGAGAGATCATCTTAAAATGCTACCGTCAATCAAAGCAAGATAAGATGCATAAAGGATAAACATCACATGCAATCAATATAAGTGATATGATATGGCCATCATCATCTTGTGCTTGTGATCTCCATCTTCGAAGCACCGTCGTGATCACCATCGTCACCGGCGCGACACCTTGATCTCCATCGTAGCATCGTTGTCGTTACGCCATCTATTGCTTCTACGACTATCGCTACCGCTTAGTGATAAAGTAAAGCAATTACAGGGCGTTTGCATTTCATACAATAAAGCGACAACCATATGGCTCCTGCCAGTTGCCGATAACTTCGGTTACAAAACATGATCATCTCATACAATAAAATATAGCATCACGTCTTGACCATATCACATCACAACATGCCCTGCAAAAACAAGTTAGACGTCCTCTACTTTGTTGTTGCAAATTTTACGTGGCTGCTACGGGCTTAGCAAGAACCGTTCTTACCTACGCATCAAAACCACAACGATAGTTCGTCAAGTTAGTGCTGTTTTAACCTTCGCAAGGACCGGGCGTAGCCACACTCGATTCAGCTAAAGTGAGAGAGACAGACACCAGCCAGCCACCTTTAAGCACGAGTGCTCGTAACGGTGAAACCAGTCTCGCGTAAGCGTACGCGTAATGTCGGTCTGGGCCGCTTCATCTCACAATACCGCCGTACCAAAGTATGACATGCTGTAAGCAGTATGACTTGTATCGCCCACAGCTCACTTATGTTCTACTCATGCATATAACATCAACGCATAAAACCTAGGCTCAGATGCCACTGTTGGGGAACGTAGTAATTTCAAAAAAATTCCTACGCACACGCAAGATCATGGTGATGGCATAGCAACGAGAGGGGAGAGTGTTGTCCACGTACCCTCGTAGACCATAAGCGGAAGCGTTAGCACAACGCGGTTGATGTAGTCATACGTCTTCACGATCCGACCAATCCAAGCACCGAACGTACGGCACCTCCGAGTTCAGCACACGTTCAGCTCGATGACGATCCCCGGGCTCCGATCTAGCAAAGCTTCGGGGATGAGTTCCGTCAGCACGACGGCATGGTGACGATGATGATGTTCTACCGGCGCAGGGCTTCACCTAAACTCCGCGACAATATGACCGAGGTGGAATATGGTGGAGGGGGGCACCGCACACGGCTAAGGAACAATCCGTAGATCAACTTGTGTGTCTATGGGGTGCCCCCCCCCCTCGCCCCCGTATATAAAGGAGCAAGGGGGGAGGCCGGCCAGCCCTTGTGGGCGCGCCAAGGAGGAGGAGCCCTCCTCCTAGTAGGAGTAGGACTCCTCCTTTCCTACTCCTACTAGGAGGGGGAAGGGAGGGGGAGAGGGGAAGGAAAGAGGGGGCGCCGCCCCCCTCCTATTCCAATTCGAACCAGAGGGACAGGGGGCGCACGGCCCACCCTGGCCGCCCCTCTCTCTTCCCACTAAGGCACATGTGGCCCATTAACTCTCCCGGGGGGGGTTCCGGTAACCCTCCGGCACTCCGGTTTTCTCCGAAAACATCCGGAACACTTCCGGTGTCCGAATATAGTCGTCCAATATATCAATCTTTATGTCTCGACCATTTCGAGACTCCTCGTCATGTCCGTGATCACATCTGGGACTCCGAACAAACTTTGGTACATCAAAACTTATAAACTCATAATAAAACTGTCATCGTAACGTTAAGCGTGCGGACCCTACGGGTTCGAGAACTATGTAGACATGACCTAGAACTATTCTCGGTCAATAACCAATAGCGGAACCTGGATGCCCATATTGGTTCCTACATATTCTACGAAGATCTTTATCGGTCAAACCGCATAACAACATACGTTGTTCCCTTTGTCATCGGTATGTTACTTGCCCGAGATTCGATCGTCGGTATCCAATACCTAGTTCAATCTCGTTACCGGCAAGTCTCTTTACTCGTTACGTAATGCATCATCCCGTAACCAACTCATTGGTCACATTGCTTGCAAGGCTTATAGTGATGTGCATTACCGAGAGGGCCCAGAGATACCTCTCCGACAATCGGAGTGACAAAACCTAATCTCGAAATACGCCAACTCAACATGTACCTTCGGAGACACCTGTAGTACTCCTTTATAATCACCCAGTTACGTTGTGATGTTTGGTAGTACCCAAAGTGTTCCTCCGATAAACGGGAGTTGCATAATCTCATAGTTACAGGAACATGTATAAGTCATGAAGAAAGCAATAGCAATATACTAAACGAGCAAGTGCTAGGCTAACGGAATGGGTCATGTCAATCACATCATTCTCTTAATGATGTGATACCATTAATCAAATGACAACACATGTCTATGGTTAGGAAACATAACCATCTTTGATTAATGAGCTAGTCAAGTAGAGGCATACTAGTGACGTTATGTTTGTCTATGTATTCACACATGTATCATGTTTCCAGTTAATCAATTCTAGCATGAATAATAAACATTTATCATGATATGAGGAAATAAATAATAACTTTATTATTGCCTCTAGGGCATATTTCCTTCATGAATCTTAGTTCAAAACTGCAACACTTGTTAGGAATGGTACTATCCTGCTTTGTAGTTCTTTCTACATGTTTAACCAAGGTATTGTTAAGATAATGTCTCTTTAAAAATGAATCAGTTGCATTGTTTTAGGAATGGTACTTTTCTGCTTTGTCGTTCTTTATACATGTTGAACCAAGGCATTGTTAAGATAATGTCTCAGTCAATATGAATGAATCACACTGATGGAGAATTGCTACTCTCCTGCTTTGTTTCCCATAAAGACAAGTCATCAACCGTTATTTCTCAGTAATTGTTTCCCTTATACCTATTGTTGCTTATAGGGATATCAAAATTAAAGCTCAGTTTTATTGCGACTTCGATTTTAGTTGAACTGCATAAAAGGAGCCAATGTGTCCAAGGCAAACTGCTGCGTTACTGGGTCCAGTTGGTCGTTCCACTTTGTAGAAAGAAGCAGTCACTGGATGTGGTACATTACAGAAGGAATGACCGAGAAGCTTTACAGAGTATTATTAGACACCGGTGACATGACTAGTCTGCAGAGACCATTGGCAATTTAACAACACGTGGAGTGCCCTGGGCAAAAAGTGCCCAAACAAGTACAAGAAGCTAAGACAGGACACGATCATAGGCATTGCATATTTTGAATGGGAAAAGCTTATCAAAGTTTAATCATTGATGTTAGCAAGAAGATGTTAGTTTAATATATTGGAATTGGAAAACCTTGTCAAAATTTGCTCATTGATGTTAGCAAGAAGACGTTAGTTTAATATATTGGAATTGGAAAACCTTGTCAAAATTTGCTCATTGATGTTAGCCAGAAGACATGCATTTGATATTTTTGAGTGGGACGCCCATGCTGTGAGCAGCGTCGAGTATTTTTTCCTATTCCTGTGTTCAGTTTGGAAGTAAATAGTTACTCTGCTGAGATATTCCTGTGTTAAGAGTTTGTTCTGAATATTGTCTATGTAATGCCAGGCCTTGTGTTTGATTGCAAAGTTGAGCTTGGAATGTTGTGGCATGCGGCATCATGAGCTGTTCACCGTGCCTCCTGAGAATAATGCTTCGTATTGTTTTGCATGTCGATCTAATGCCAGTGATTTGCTTGTTAAGAAGATCATCCTCTTCTGTTGTTTCCGTGCGTAAGAAGTTCATCGTCTGATGTTTCATTCATAGCATATACGACATGTCGGGTAGGTCAGACGTGAAACCATATGATCTTCCAACCAACTCATGATATTAGGCCGTGATTGGATCGTCGTTTTCCAACCAAAACCGCTTGTAAAGCTGACGCTTGTAAATTAAAGCAGATGGTCTCAGGCGAAGGCACTTGGTTGGTCGATTTCGACTAGTAAAATATCGGAAGTACTTCACACACGATAAAAACGCTGAACGACACTCGGACGATTGCTAATCCAGCCGTTAGCTGCTATTTCAGCCTTGCCCATGGATGGCATGATACGCACGTTGTGCATGTATCGTCTGGTAATGTCGTCCATATAGCAATGCTCGTAAAATATACACTGGTCACCTGTTGTGGTTTCCTTGCTTTGGAGCTTGGTCAGATGTGTTTGTGGTTTGAAGACCATTCCTTTAAATGTTAAAGATTGTTTTGGGGGGTGGATAAGCAAATTTAACAAAGAGGACAAGAAAATTGTGAGGGTTGGGGTTTCTGCCTTATTGTGGGCAATTTGGAAAAGTAGAAATGCAATTGTATTTGAAAGAAAAAGGATAGATGATCCTTTTTCGTATAATCAAACTAATGAGTCGATGGTTGGTTGATTGGTCCATCTTGCAGATAAAGGAGCCATCAAGAAAAATGATGGAACTGGGTGCAAGAGTACTAGAACGGGCAGCAAATGAGGTGTACACAGCTGGGCAGGGGTGGCGGATCAACGTGGCGAGACTCCCTGGATGAACGGCTGCGACATTTCCATGCTGCTACTACTGCTATTCTTAGTCTTCTTGTGTCTATTAGCTACTAGCTGTTATGTCGCTGTCTTTGTTGTGGTTTGTGGTAGACTTTGTTTGCGCTGGGCCTGGCTGGTCCTCATAGTCCTGGATGGTTGCGGCCTTTGTTGGCCTTTTGGTGGGATGTATGTCGTGCTGGTAGTTTGGACCTGTTTTGTTATGTCTTTTAACTGATCACTGTAAGGATGGTTTTCGGTAATGAAAATCGGAAGGGGGCAAGCCCTTCTTTGATCAAAAAAAATTACACGCGTAACCCGCCGGTTTTACTTACAGACCTCGGGCCTTCCGATGACGAGTAAATTACACTTGTATGTTAATACAGGTTTGAAATAAACCAGAGCTCCCAAGCGCGGCCCTACCGTTTCATGTCGTTTCAGTTTCTCAAAGGTGCTCATAGGTGTCCGATGATCCTGGCTTCCTAAATGAGCAGCGGGCGCTGTATCAGACCTCCGTAGGGCCCGGGAGGCCCTCTCCATTGTCCTTCGAGTTGTTGCGCTCGTTGTGGCGCCGAGCATTGTTAACATGGTCAACGAACATGAGGATTCAGGAGATGACTTTATTTTGACTGGATGACACTAGGGACCCACTAGGGCCATAGCGTACGTACGCAAGTGCCTCCTTATTATGTACAACTATATTTTTTTTTGCTTTCTCCTGGTTTCCTGACATCACGGTCCCACACCATTGTCAACCTATGTAGTCAATATAAACGTTAGAATTGCACAAGGTGCGGCCGACAGCTGGGACCAAGGGCTTTGTCAACTTAGTCAATATAAATGATTCTAGCTTCAGTGACCGTACGATGTCCATCCAACGGCCGTAGTGCTTCTTCAACCTCTGGTCTTCTTGGTCCAGCCGCCCAAAGCAGCGCCGGTCGTGTCGCCTGCTCTTGCCTCCCGTGGCCGGCTGTGCTGCCGCGGAGGCCTCACCGCCCCCATACTACTCCCACCGCTGGCCAGGCCATCCCTCCACTCACCCACACCCCCTGTTATTCTGCGGCGATGGTAGCCTCACACCGCAGCCGAACCAGTGAACCCTCGTACTCCTCTCCGCGCGGGCTTCCACTGCTGCATCTTCCCTGGCTCCGCGTCGTCCCCTTCATAGGCGTCGTCATCGTCCACTGCCCTGGTGCTCTCGGCGCGGCGTGGTCAACGTGGTCAACGACCGACTTCCTTCGGAAGAGTACTGTACATGGAGAGGCTGACAGCTGGGTCCACGGCGGCCGCAAGGAAGTGCCTCCTTATTACGCGCAAAATAATTATTCCTCCACCTGACAGCAGGGACCCACCGGACGGGCCACCTTATTTCGCGAAAAAAATGTTTCCCCCCTGACTGCTGGTACCCACCGGACGGGCCACCGTATTTCGCAAAAAAAACGTTCCCCCCGCTATCAGCTCGGACCCATCGGAAGTGCCTCTTTATTACGCACAAAAAATGAATACTCCCCCTGCTAGCTGGGACACGCCTTGGTGGGAAGCTGACTTGTGGGCCTACTAAGTTGACGGGGACGGAGGGCTTTGTCAACTTAGCCAATATGAACGATTCTATCTCCAGTGACCATACGATGTCCATCCAACGGCCGTAGTGCTTCTTCAACCTCTGGTCTTCTTGCTCCAGCCGCCCAAAGCAGCGTCGGTCATGCCGCCTGCTCCTGCCTCCCGTGGCCGGCTGTGCTGCCGCGGAGACCTCACCGCCTCCATACTACTCCCACCGCTGGCCAGGCCATCCCTCCACTCCACTCACCCACACCCCTGTTATTCTGCGGCGACGGCAGCGCAGCCGAACCAGTGAACCCTCGTACTCCTCTCCGTGTGGGCATCCACTGCCGCGTCTTCCCCGGCTCCGCGTCGTCCCCTTCCTAGGCCTCGCCGTGGTGCTCTCGGCGCGGCGTGGTCAATGTGGTCAACGACCAAATTCCATCAGAAGAATACTGTACGTGAAGGGGCTGACAGCTGGGTCCACGGCAGCCACAAGGAAGTGCCTCCTTATTACGCGGAAAATAATTATTCCTCCACCTGACATCAGGGACCCACCGGACGGGCCACCAATATTTCGCAAAAAAAACATTTGCCCCTGACTGCTGGGACCCACCCGACGGGCCACCGTAATTCGCGAAAAAATGTTCCCCCTGCTGTCAGCTTGGACCCACCGGAAGTGGCTCCTTATTACGCACAAAAAAATGAATACCCCCCTGCGAGCTGGGACCCACCTTGGTGGGAGGCTGACTTGTGGGCCTACTAAGTTGACGGGGACGGAGGGCTTTGTCAACTTAGTCAATATAAACGATTCTAGATCCAGTGACCGTACGATGTCCATCCAACGGCCGTAGTGCTTCTTCAACCTCTGGTCTTCTTGCTCCAGCCGCCCAAAGCAGCGCCGGTCGTGCCGCATGCTCCTGCTTCCCATGGCCGGATGTGCTGCCGCGGAGGCCTCACCGCCCCCTACTATTCGCACCGCTGGCCAGGCCCTGCGGCGACGGCAACCTCACACCGCAGCCGAACCAGTGAACCCTCGTACTCCTCTCCGCGCGGGCTTCCACTGCCGCGTCTTCCCCGGCTCCCCGTCGTCCCCTTCCTAGGCCTCGCCATCATCCACCGCCTTGGTGCTCTCGGCGCGGCATGGTCAACGTGGTCAAGGAATGACTTCCATCGGACGTGGACTATATGTGGAGAGGCTGACAGCTGGTCCACGGCCGCAGCAAGGAAGTGCCTCCTTATTACGCGGAAAATAATTATTGCTCCACCTGACAGCGGGGACCCACCAGACGGGCCACCGTATTTCGCAAAAAAAATGTTTTCCCCCTGACTGCTGGGACCCACCAGCTGCACCTTCGCACGCAAGGAAGTGCATCCGGGCAAAAAAAATGATTCACCCCCCTGACTGCTGGGACCCACCAACTACATCTTCGCACGCAAGGAAGTGCGTCCGGGCAAAAAACGATTCGCCCCCCTGACTGCTGGAACCCACCAGCTACATCTTCGCACGCAAGGAAGTGCGTCCGGGAAAAAAAGAAAAAAACAATTCGCCCCCCTGACTGCTCAGACCCACCAGCTACATCTTCGCAGGCAAGGAAGTGCCTGACAGTCGGGACCCACCTGGTCGAAGCGTAGTAGCGTTGTCATTCTGGTCATGAACGTGTACGTACATACTGGTCGATGTAGAGGCGTGCACGTGTCGTAGTAGAGGCGCGCACGTGTCGTAGTAGAGGCGCACACGTAGCATGTACACATACATACAGCGGCGAGGGTGCAAGAAAGAAAATACGGCCACGTACGTACCTACGGGCAGGGTCTCAAACGCCTACTTGCGCATACGTACATGGCTGGGTCGGAACGGAGAAACAACGACGTCGTCGTGTTCATGGGGAGGCAACGGAATGCGTCGTGTTCATCGGGAGGCAACGGAACACGTGGGAGCCAACCGGCTTGGACGAAACAGGCGATGGAAACAAGGCCTGGCGTACCGCACAACGGAGGAAACGGACCTCCTACATTCGGAACGGGGTCCTGTTGATCGGGAGGGGTGTGGCGTACCGCAAAACGGAGGAAACAGACCTCTTACGGTCGAAACGGGGGTCCTGTTGATTGGGAAGGGTGTGGCGTACCGCAAAATGGACGAAACGGACCTCCTACTGTCGAAACGGGGGTCCTGTTGATCGGAAGGGGTGTGGCGTACCCCAAAACGGACGAAATGGACCTCCTACGGTCGAAACGGGGGTCATGTTCATCGGGAGGGGTGTGGCGTACCGCAAAACGGGACTCCACGGGATATTGCTCATCTCCACCGTTGACCTCCTCCAGCCTCCACGGGCTACCGTCGACCTCCTCCAGCCTCCACGGGCTCCTGTTCATCCAGCCTCCACCGCGCGCTACTCCACCGGCTACTGTTCAACCACCCCTCCACCGTCTACTGTTCATCCAGCCCTCCACCATCTACTGTTCATCCAGCCCTCCACACCACGGGGTCCTGTTCAACCACCCCTCCACGGCCACCCCTCCATCGTCTACTGTTCATCCAGCCCTCCACACCACATGGTCCTGTTCATCCAGAGGCAACGCCACCGCTCACTGTTCATCCAAACCCCCCTGCAATGCTCACTGTTCATCCAATCGATCGGCTTCAGTTAGTAGCAGTAGCGAAGGAATCGCTCCATCGGGTTCAGTTAACAGCCATCGATCGATCGCTCGGGTTCAGTAACGCGTAGCCTGCAGTGCAATCGCTCGGGTTCAGTTAGAGCCCAACGCCTCGCTCGGGTTCAGTTAGAGCCAACGCCTCGCACACGCGCGTACGTGTACGAGAGAAACGCGCATCGCTCGGCCCCTGACCTCCCACCGTAACCGGCAACTCCCCGAAATTTTCCTCCCCCTCGCTTCTACCATGGTTTTTTCCATCATGGACGGCCCAAAGAATGTCATGCAGGTGCGTCTCCGGCCCGCCCAGGACGAAAAGCCCATTTTCTGTCATGATTTTTTGTCATAGAAGTATGAGCCCACCACATCTATGATGATACCGGGTTTTGTTACAATTATCGTCATAGAAGTGTCATATGTATGACAGAAAAAAATTTGTTCGGCCCAAAATGTCATGGATGTGTCTTTTTTGTAGTGTGTAAACCTTGTAAAATAAGAGAGAATAACCATAAGTATTATGACATAATGTGTAATAACAGCCCATAATGCAATAAATATCGATATAAAAGCATGATGCAAAATGAACATATCATTCATATCAAGGAGATTTGTGGATAAGTATAAGTTGCCCACCAAAGTTCTTAGGACACCTATGTTAGTAAGCTCGCCAGGAGCGAAGCATATGCAAGCCAAGGATGTTTTCAGATGCCGTTGACCATAGGTAGGCATGTTTTCCCCTCGGATTTTATAATTCTGGAGTCACAAGGCTTGGATGTGATTTTGGGTATGGATTGGTTATTGATGTATAGAGGAAACATCGATTGCGCCAGTAAGTCAATTATGCTCACCACCCAGAAGGAAGAAGGATCAAGTATGTATCCCGTCATGTGCCAAGGAGGACTCAAGTGAATTCCTTATCAGGAGTTGTACAAGAGGAAGTACCAGTGGTGAAGGATTACCCCGATGTATTTCCTGAGGAGTTGCCAGGCATGCCACCGGATAGAGACATTGAGTTTTTGATTGAGCTTTTGCCATGCACCGGGCCAATATCAAAGAGACTATATCGGATGACCGCACAGGATTTGGAGGAAATTAAGAAGTAGATTAAGGAGTTACTAGATAAAGGTTATATTTTACCAAGTTCATCACCTTGGGGAGCCTCAGTACTTCTAGTGGAGAAGAAGGATGGATCATTAAGGATGGTTGTTGATTATCGTGCGTTGAATGAGGTGACGATCAAGAACAAGTACCCACTACGATAATCAATGATTTGTTTGACCAGTTGCAAGGAGCTAAAGTATTTTCCAAGATCGATCTGCGATCAGGATACCATCAGCTGAAGATTTGAGAGCAGGATATACCTAAGACGGCTTTTACCACAAGGTACGGGCTATATGAGTATATCGTTATGTCATTTGGTCTGACTAACGCGCCTGCCTATTTCATGAACATGATGAACAAGGTGTTTATGGAGTTTTTGGATCAGTTCGTCATGGTGTTCATTGATGATATATTGGTCTACTCGAAGAATGAAGAGGAGCATAAGGAACATTTCCGTTTGGTTCTCGAGAAGCTCAGAGAACACCCATTATATGCCAAGTTCAGCAAGTGTGAGTTTTGGTTGAAGGAAGTTGGATTTCTTGGACATGTTATATCCGGAGAAGGAATAGCAGTAGACCCCACCAAGGTTGTTTCTGTGACTAAATGGGTAGCACCCACATC
Source organism: Triticum aestivum (assembly GCF_018294505.1). Taxonomy (NCBI): domain Eukaryota; kingdom Viridiplantae; phylum Streptophyta; class Magnoliopsida; order Poales; family Poaceae; genus Triticum; species Triticum aestivum. Next base: position 266,377,502 of record NC_057807.1, on the reverse strand, counting down.
AGTTGGAGAGGTCAGGAGTTTTCTTGGACTCACGGGATATTATCGGAGGTTCATAGGGAATTTCTCCAGGATTGCTAAGCCCATGAAAGAGTTGTTGAAGAAGGACACCAAGTTCAAATGGACTGAGGAGTGTGAAGCCGGTTTTCAGGAGTTGAAGAAACGTTTGGTTACAGCCCCAGTGCTGATTCTTCCAGATCAAATCAAGTGTATTGCTACGCTTCACGTCGAGGACTTGGAGCAGTGCTTATGCAGGAAGGAAGAGTTGTTTCATATGCCTCACGATAGCTTAAACCTCATGAGTTAAATTATGCTACTCATGATTTGGAGTTAGCAGCCGTAGTGCATGCGCTGAAGACGTGGAGACATTTTTTCATCGGAAACCACTGTGAGGTGTACACGGATCACAAGAGTTTGAAATATATCTTCACGCAGAAGGAGTTGAATCTCAGGCAAAGGAGATGGTTGGAGCTCATTAAGGATTATGATATGAAATTGCATTATCATCCCGGAAAGGCTAATGTAGTAGCCGATGCGTTGAGCCGCAAGAGTTATGTTAATACGCTCATGACCGAAGGATTACCCAAGGGATTAGCAGAAGATCTTCGCGAGCTATGTTTGGAAATAGTTCCGAGAGGTTATGTAGCAGCATTGGAAATTCAGTCCAGTTTGATGGATAAAATCAGAGAAGCCCAGAATACTGACAAGGAGATTGCCGAGATAAAGGAAAGGATGAGCAAAGGAAAGGCTAAAGGATTTCATGAGGATGAGCACGATACCTTATGGTTTGAGGATCGCGTATATGTGCCTAATGACCCCGAGATCAGGAAGTTGATTTTGCAAGAGGCCCATGATTCCCCGTATTCAATTCACCCAGGAAACACTAAGATGTATCTGGATTTGAAGGAAAGTTTCTGGTGGACAGGAATGAAGAAGGATATTGCCGAGTATGTAGCAGTATGTGATGTATGTCAGAGAGTTAAGTCAGAGCATCAGAAGCCAGCAGGATTGCTACAGCCATTGCCGATACCCGAATGGAAGTGGAACAAGCTTGGCATGGACTTTATCACGGGATTGCCCAGGACTCATTCAGGCTATGACTCTATATAGGTTGTAGTCGATCGATTGACGAAAGTAGCTCATTTCATCCTAGTGAAGACCACTTATACAAGTGCTAAGTTGGAAAAGATATACATGACCAGGATCGTATGTCTGCATCGAGTTTCGAGGACCACTGTATCAGATAGAGGAACCCAGTTTACCTCAAAGATCTGGAATCAGTTACACGATACTTTGGGTACCAGGCTAGAGTTCAGTACAGCCTTTCATCCACAGACAGATGGACAGACCGAGAGAGTCAATCAGATCCTGGAGGACATGTTGAGAGCTTGTGCGCTAGATTATGGATCTAGTTGGGATGACAATTTGCCGTATGCAAAGTTCTTTTATAACAACAGTTATCAAGCCAGCTTGAAGATGGCCACTTTTGAAGCCTTGTACGGAAGGAGGTGCAGGACACCGTTATTGTGGGATGAAGTTGGAGATCGTTAGTTGTTTGGACCAGATTAGATTAAGGAGTCTGAAGAAAAGGTTAAACTGATTCGCGACAGACTCAAGGTAGCCCAGTCCAGGCAGAAGAGTTATGCGGATTCTAAACGCAAGGAGACAGTTTATGAAGTCAGAGACAGAGTATACCTTCATGTGTCACCACTTCAAGGAGTTAAGCGTTTTGGAGTTAAGGGAAAGTTAGCACCACGTTTTGTGGGACCATACAAAGTTTTGGAACGTAGGAAATTGCTTACAAGCTGGAACTGCCAGAAGGATTATCATGAGTTCACGATGTGTTTCACGTTCCCCAGTTGAAGAAGTGCCACGCAGAGATGGCCGATATTCCTCTAGGAGATACAGTGCCACTGGAAGCGATTCAGCTGGATAGTGATTTGAATTACGAGGAGAAACCAGTGAAGATTCTCGAGTTTGCCAGCCGAGTCACACGCAGTAAGGTTATCAAGTTTTGCAAAGTTCAGTGGAGCCACCATACCGAGGATGAAGCCACCTGGGAACGAGAGGAGGACCTACGGAAGGACCACCCACACCTGTTTTCTAGCCAAGCCGAATCTCGAGGGCGAGATTCATCTTAAGGGGGGTAGGTTTGTAACATCCCAATTTTCAATTTGGAATGTTATACATAGGACATCATATGCATATCATATTTCATTGCATTTTGGTTGATCCTAGAAACTCTAAGCAACTCAAGGACCCACGGAGAGAGTTGGGGGTTTCATTTGTTTTCATATTTAAATTCTCTCAAATATTGAAAAGAGGATCATTTTGGTTTTAACAATTTTCTCTCTGAATATTTCCAATATTAAAATAAAAGAGAGGGGATAAAATGACTTCCCAAAATAAAATAAATATTGGAGGAAAAATGTTAAAATCAAATAAATATTTTATTTGGATTTTTATTGCTATTTTATTTGAATTAGAAAAATATGCATGTTTTCAAAATTGCATTTTAGGCCAGAAAAATGTTCACTTTGTTCTAAATATTTCGTTTAGACGGCAAAAATTGTTTATCACATTTTTAGAATTTTTTATAATTTATTAGGATTTTTCTGTTTTGGAGGAATTATTTTAAAAAAAAGTTCTCGCGGACCGCACTGGGCCAAGGGCCCAACCGGCCCACAGCGTCGCCGCCTTCACGCGAGCGTGCCCGAGCCAGACTCCCGCCGGAGTCCGGGCTGCCGCCGCTGCCGCCCGGGGTTGCCCCTCCCCCAAGTCGAACCCCCCCCCCCCCCCGACCCCCTATAAATCCCACCGCCCCGCCGCCCTCTTCGCCAGCCACCGCCGCCCCGCACCCGTCGCCGCCACCGCCCGCGCCGCCGTCGCCCCTCGTCGCCGCAGCCGGAGCCCCGCCGCCGCCGCCGCCGACATCGCCGGAGGTAGCCGCCGCCGCCGTCGTCGTTTTTCGGTTTAGTAAAAAACCGTCGGTTTTTTTTAAACCCTAGATTTTTTAGATAGATCGGTTAGGTTTTTTTGGTTTAGTTATTTAGCGGACGTTCGTCCGTTCGTTCGTTTTAACAAACGCTATTCACCGGTTAGGCTCAGACAGCGTACACTCATTCGTTAGTCTGTTTGTCTCGTTTTATTTTTCAGGGTTTTAACTGCGATTATTTTGATCGCGATTTCTGCCCTGATCTTCGATCTAGTATAACTTTTTGCTCGTTTATCCAAATTAGATGAAACCAGCGCCTAAATCTTCATCTCGAAGCCCTCTTTCTGTTTAACCAACTTGAACATGATTTTGGTACTGTAAAATTTGTCTTTAGTCCAGATTAGTAAACGATTCTTGTTTCGTTCGTATCTTAAGTTTCGTTGCTCCGTTTGAGTTGATTCTTTTTGCAACCGGAGTTCTTTAGTTGAACTTTCTGTTTGGATCTTCTTATTTGAGTTTTACCCATGATTCTTTGCTGGAGTGCTTATGTATGCTATTGTTTGTTTGCGATAGAATTCCCGGAGTGCAAAGCGTGCTACTACGAGTCTCTAGGTTTTGCAGATCATCAACAAGGCAAGTAACACTTTGATCATACCCCTTTATTACCCAGTTTTTATGCATTAGTTTCAATCCTCAAACATTGCATGGTTAGGATTTGATTAACATGTGGGTTTGGGAAGTAGATGATGAGGTAGAACATACTGCCCTTTTATTATCAAACCTTTGGGAGTCACTTCTATGTTATGCTCAGGATTGCTATGCTATGCTCGTAGACGTGGTTTGGGTGAGTGTATCCATGACAGATGTGAGAATTGTTAATTACTGGTTAACTTAAGGTGGCTACTTAAATACACATCTGGGTGGATTAGTTGCGAGCACCTGGAGAATCCAGTGTTGTCCTAGGATATCCCGGAGTACCCGAGTGATCATCCTACGGTTCGCCACCTAGGCTCAAAGGGATCATAAGATTAATCATGCTAGAAACTTCCGTGTGCAGCCACAAGCTATTATGGGCTCTAGCATAATTGAGTAGGTTGCATGACCACTTTCAGTGGTGGGCTAGCAGATGTAGGGGAAAGTAGGTGTAACTGTCCACCCAGAGTAAAGAGTTAATGTTTCTGAAAGACTGTGTCTCAGTCATCCATTTCTCAAACACCATGTAGTGCGAGAAATCTAACGGAGGAGATCGAGTCTTGTGGGAAGAAGTGCGCAAACCTCTGCAGAGTGTACAAACTAACCATGGTTAGCCGTGTCCCCGGTTATGGACATCTTGAGTATCTGGTTCTTGGATTATCATGTTGATCTCATCACTCTAAATTAATTTGTTGGGTTAATTGATATTGTTTAATTGGGATTGAGTTGGAGGAACCTTCTCAATGTTTAACAACCACCATGATAGTTAAATAAAATTTATTCCTTTGATTTAGGGGAAAATTGGGTTTATGCAAAATTATTAACCATAGAGCTCTCCACCAGCCATATATGCATGTAGTGATAGCATTTATTCTGTTCATTACTCTCTTGTGTTACATTGCGAGCATATTCCATGTGCTGACCCATTTCGGGCTGCAACATATCATGTTGCGGACTTTTCAGACGACGAGTAAGGTGCCATAGGTCGTTGTCGTTCACTCAACTATGCCGTTGGAGTTGGTGGACTCACTTTATCTTCCAAGCCTTCCGTTGTTATCTTATTTAGATGGCCTTAAGCCATATTATTGTAATAAGTTCTCTTTTGAGACTTTTTGATGTAATAAGTGTGTGATTGAAACTCTGTTATAAATCCTCAAGTACTGTGCATGTCAGCATTACTGATCCAGGGATGACACTGATGCACAGAGACTAGACTGTTTGAGGTCTGGTCGCTACACAAATTTTTTACCACAACATGTTAGTGCCATGACATGACACCATGAAAGTTTCATGATTTTCATGCGTGTTTTGGATTTACAGGAATTTAAAAACCAAGTTTCTCAATGTTTTCGGCCGAGCCACGACGCCCAGATGTTTGATTTTCATTCCCATTTCTTGCATGGGACCTAGAAATTCACCCAAGGACACACATGTGATTTTTCAACCAACTTTGGTGCATTGGAGCATGTGCTTGTAGTTCAAATTTGAATTATGCACATTTAATGCCTAGAAAACCAATTAATGTACAAAAAAGGCCAAACGAACATGGAATAATTCTAAATTTTAGCATGACACTCATATAGTTCTATGTTGGCTCTATAAAAAAATCAATAGGGGGGTAGCGTATGTCGTTTTGCACACAAGGGTGACACGTTCCCTCTCGGAACTATGAGCCTTCTTGAGAGAAGCTCCAGTTTGCAAGAAGCATATACAAAAACTTGCCCCAATTCGGCCAAAAAAATTAGCACAAGATGTTGGTGCCATGACATGACACCATGCCTAGTTTCATGATTTTCAGGCAAGTTTTGGATTTACAGGAATTTAAAAACCAAGTTTCTCAATGTTTCTGGCCGAGCCACGACGCACAGATGTTTGAATTTCATTCCCATTTCTTGCAAGGGACCTATAAATTCACCCGAAGACACACATGTGATTTTTCAACAAACTTTGGTGCACTGGAGCATGTGCTTGCAATTCAAATTTGAATTATGCACATTAAATGCCTGGAAACTCAATTAATGCATAAAAAAGGCCAAATGAACCCGGAATAATTCCAAATTTTAATACGACACTCATATAGTTGCATGTTCACTGAAGATAAATGTTCTAGCAATTTAAACACCATCCTTTCCCTCCGTAACACCATTTTGTCTTTCAAAACAGAATGAAAAAAATCAGGTACACCACAAACATTTTACTAGCAAGAATCGTGTTGGATGCGATATAAAATATGTTGGCACACCATCTTGTATGGTGTCGTGGAATTGTCACGTCAGATGTCCTCGTGAAAGGACTTAGTTGTGGAGCCATCGCAACTAGGAAGCTTGAAGGGGTTAAATCGGGACAAAGGACACGAGAGAGTTTATACTAGTTCGGCCCCTTACGGTGAAGGTAAGGCCTACGTCTAGTTGGGTTTGGTATTGATGTTTCGGTGACCAGGGAGCGAGATACGCTATGCCCGGTTCTCGATGAGTTGTTTCTTACCTTAAGCCGCCAGCAGGTCGTCCCCTTATATACACGGGTTGATGCCCTGTGGCTCGCAGAGTCCCGACCGGCTTATAACAGTGTCCAGCTCGGTGACTAGTTAAATCTACCTTATGTTACAAGTCATGCTATCATGGCGGTTTACTACAACGGGCCTTAAGTCGCCTGTGGGCCTTAAGCCCTTTGTTGAGTCGCCATCATCATGCTTGGTCTTGGGCTTCTCTCTGATGAGTCTTCTTTGTGTAACCCGTCCCCTCCTGGGCGTCTTACACAAATAGTTATATCCCCAACATTAGGCCCCAGATTGATTTGAACCTGTTCATGTCAATCTCAAAAAATATTTTTAAGGAATAAATCTTCAGTCTTCTGACTATACATAGGGTTTTCTTTAACCCGCCATGACGTCATCTTCTGGATCCGTCTTAACCCGGCGTGACGTCATCCTTTCTTTAATTCATTTTCTATTCCATCGTATCCTTCAACGGATCTCTACTTTTATTGATTGCTCCGAAAATCGAGGCGTCGGGGCCGCTGGATAGTAATTCTTATCTCCTCGTTTCCCGCGCCGTCTCAGTTATCCTCTCCCTATAAATAGGCGTGACTTAGGTCTTTCATTCTTTTCCTTTCAGTCGTCCTCTTCCTCTTGCCTCCTCTCGAGCTCTGCCGCCGCAGCCGTCGAACCCCCCGTCTTCATCGACTCAGGCCGCTGCATCAACCTGACTCTGACCAGAAATCGACGGCGAACCTCCGTAGCTCGTCCTCATACGTGAGTTCCTCTCCTTCCCTTTCTTTAGATCTACATTGGAACCCTGTTGAGTTCGTCGGCGTTCATCACCGCCCGACGCAAACCCTCACTAGTTTGCACCTCCAATGCCCTATTTAGATCGTAAAAACTATGTAGAACTGCTGCGGAAGTTGTTTGTGTTTATCTTGCATAGGAACATATCTCATTTCCCTCGTTTGGAAACCCTCTTCGAGTGCATGAACTTCTCTCTCCTGTTTTTAGGTCTAGAATTTTTTTTCAGAGCAATAATTTGATCCAGAATAATAGTTGTCGTCTGTGAAACTTGTTTCTGTCACCCGGAAAGCTTCTTCTGGTAAATGCCCTTAAACACAACTGTCTAGGTGTCCAGTTTAAATAAGTGATACTGAGTTGTAAGTCTTGCCTTCTTCTCATGACCTTAAGAATTTTGAATTGCTCTTGGTACTTGTAGCGGCTTAAATACTGTTGCACAATCACCCTTATATCATTAGGCCCCTTCTTAAGCCGCCATTTTAAATAATTTAGATATTTCTTCCGGGTTAAAGTTGAACCGGAACTTCTTATTTTGTCGTAGGCCAACTGTTGTCATGGCACCTAAGGCAGCCAAAGCCCCTGTGACTTGCAATTGGGTTCCATCCATAGTTACCAAAAGCAAACTTGCTGAGTTCGTGAAGTCTGGCCACCTGCCCAAAAAGGAGGTCATGTCTTATCGTGCTCCTGACCCGTCCGAAGAGAAGCCTCAACCCAAAGATGGGGAGGTGATAGTTTTCACAGATCACATGAACCGGGGATTTGCCCCTCCCGGCTCAAAATTCTTCAGGGAAGTTCTGAACTTCTTTGATCTCAGACCTCAAGACATTGGACCCAATTCTGTGTCAAACCTTTGCAATTTCCAAGTCTTCTGTGAGGTGTACCTGGGAGAAGAGCCAAGTCTGCTTTTGTTCAGAGAACTTTTTTATTTGAACCGGCAGAATGAATGTGACAACGGGCCTAGTCTTGAGCTTGGTGGAATCTCAATCCAGCGGCGGAGAGATTGTCTTTTCCCTTATGCTGAGCTGCCGAGTCACCCCAAAGACTGGAACCAGACATGGTTCTACTGCCAAGACACTTCTCCGGCTAATGAGAAGCCTCTGCCCGGCTTTCGTGCCCTGCGTCTTGAGTCCAACCATCAGTTAGCGGATAAATTGACCGCTGTTGAACGCCTGCCTCTCAACCCCACCATCAGGAAAATCAAAGCTCTGTTGGGGAACGGTTTAAACAGCATCGATCTGGTCCGGGTCTGGGTCACCTGGCGAATACTACCATTAAGCCGCCGCTTCGGCTTAATGTTTACTTACACAGGCGAGAAGGATGATCCAATGCGTCATAGTCCTGACGATTTACCAGATGATGTGGTAGATGCTACAACCCAGTCACTGTTGAAGGAGGGCACTGTAACTAGTAATGCCTTCGGCTTACTTCCCTTCTGTAAGAAGAACCCGGCCCCTGCGGTAAGTTACCAATCTTCATGAATACTCTTTAACATGTTATACCTTCTTGTACTTATGATTCCTTATCTTTTTCCACAGGCCGGTGATAATTTCTGGAAGGTCAAGTATGACCATGAGGCTGCCAAACAGGCCAGGGCAGCCAAGAAAACCAAAAGGAAAGCCGCCAAGACGGGCACCTCAAAGAAGAAGAAACCCAGCGCCTCTGATATGCTTAAATTGGATGACTCTTCTTCGAATGAGGAAGAGCTAATCTTTTGATTTTCTTAACTCCTTTGTCGTTATTTTACTGACATTTTATCCTTTCAGGAGGATACAGGGAACAGTCAAGCAATTGACGAAGAGGTAACTATAATATCCTCCGACTCAGAGCCTTTGCCAACAAAAAAAATCTGAAGGGTGACCCAGAAAGTAAGATTTTCACATCCTCTAGCTTACCAAGATCCTCAATTTCTTTTGAAGCAACAACAGCTTGAGAATCGGCGGCAGACTCGGGCCAATCAAGAGGCAGAACTCTCCTCCGGCTTACCCGATGCAATGAGGAAGCGTCGGACCGAGGTTATCTCCGATTTACGTTCTGCTTTACCATTGGCGGGTTTGATTCGCCAACCTCTCAATTCATCTAACTCCAATTATCAGGATACCTCTCCTTCTTCTGACGAGTCGATGCAATCAAACATGCGGCTTTTAAAACATGCCGGATACCTTTCTTACTTTAAGTTTTTCCATACTTATACTTTGATACTCATCCTTCCACTTTGATTGACAGCCTGCAAGTGAAGCCCAGCAAGAGGGCAAAGAAGAATAAGCCGTCCCGAGACCCGGTGGTCACTGAACCGGCGCTTGACTCATTCGTTCCTGATAGCTCCACTCATCAGCCACCGCCTGAACCGGCTTCTGATATTCCGGTGCCAACCTCTGACCCGCCTGCAAAGGATGTTGTCCACAACTCTGATAACCCGGAAATTCCTAGCCCGGTCAAGACGACTTACCCGGAAGTTGAATTTCTGAAAAGTCAATATGTTGAACCGGGCCGGCCTACTGTTCTTGCCCAATGCACTGCCAAGGAGGAGTTTGCCCAACGTCGGAAAGCCAAACAGGACATCACTGATTATACTCACCTAAGCATTGGTGATATAGTCTCGGGCTATCTGAACCAAGTGCATAATAGTCGTGACCTGGAGATTGACATGGTGAAACAAATACAACACAAATCTGAGGTATAACTTTATGCTATTTTCCTGAATCTTACTTACTGTACCAGCCCCCAAGTCTATTGCTTATGAATGAATATGTTGTAGACTTTAGAAATCTACTTACTGTTAGGTTGTCCGGTCTAAAGTGAATACATTTAACCCGGTGATAGCATGAGACTTTGAATTTGTGTTACACATTAGCCCCCAAGTGTCAAGTATCTTTACTTGTAAAGTGCTTGAGACTTAATATGTATGACTCGGTAGGATAGGTTTAAAAAATTCTTTAAGCATACATTAGCCCCCAAGTGCCAAGTATCTTTACCTGTAAAGTGTTTGGGACTTGAATGTTACCTTACCATGATTCTTACCATAACCTGGTGTCAATGCAGGCCACCATAAGTCAATTTGAGTCAGAGCTTGCTGACCTGAAGAGCCAGCTAAAACTTCAAGAGCTTGAAACTCAGAAAGCAAACTCCAAGTTTGAATTCAGCATCTCTGAACAAGAGAAATTGAAGAAAAATTTTGAATCGGAGAAGAAAGCTTGGGTTGATGAGAGGGCTTCACTAGTGACTCGGGCCGAAACAACAAAAGCATCTCTTGCAGAGGCAACAACCGAGCTGTCTGACTTAAAATGGCAGATATCACAAATGGTCTCAGCCATCTTCGGTAAGTTATTATGTAAAACCTTAAATATTGTAATCTTCCAATGACTATTGTAATAATGACCTCCGGTTGACTGTTATATTTGTGCACACATAGGCCCCAGGAGTACCAACCTTAAACAGAACATGCTGATCAAGCTCAAAGCAGTTTACACCTTAGTGGAACAGCTGTACTCCGGGTCACAACGTGCCTTGGCCGTTGTAGCCTTATCAAACACCCCTCCCCGCCTGAGGGAGTCCTGGACTAGGGGGTGTCCGGATAGCCGAACTATCATCATTGGCCGGACTCCAAGACTATGAAGATACAAGATTAAAGACTTCGTCCCGTGTACGGATGGGACTTTCCTTGGCGTGGAAGGCAAGCTTGGCGATACGGATATGTAGATCTCCTACCATTCTAACTGACTCTGTGTAACCCTAGCCCTCTCTGGTGTCTATATAAATCAGAGGGTTTTAGTCCGTAGGACGAACAACAATCATACCATAGGCTAGCTTCTAGGGTTTAGCCTCCTTGATCTCGTGGTAGATCTACTCTTGTACTACCCATATCATCAATATTAATCAAGAAGGAGTAGGGTTTTACCTCCACCGAGAGGGCCCGAACCTGGGTAAAAACATCATGTCCCTTGTCTCCTGTTACCATCCGCCTAGACGCACAGTTCGGGAACCCGTACCCGAGATCTTCCGGTTTTGACACCGACATTGGTGCTTTCATTGAGAGTTCCTCTGCATCGTCACCTATAGGCCCGATGGCTCCTTCGATCATCAACAACGACGCGGTCCAGGGTGAGACTTTTCTCCCCGGACAGATCTTTGTATTCGGCGGCTTTGCGCTGTGGGCCAATTCACTTGGCCGCCTGGAGCAGATCAAAAGCTACGCCCCTAGCCATCAGGTCAGATTTGGAAGTTTGAACTATACGGCTGACATCCGCGGAGACTTGATATTCGACGGATTCGAGCCACAGCCAAGCGCGCCGCACTATCACGATGGGCATGATTTAGCTCTGCTGCCGGACAGTGCCCTAGAGGCCGCACAAGAATCCGCTCCGACCCTTAGCTCAGAACCGACTGCGCCAATCGAGGATGGGTGGCTGGACACCGCCTTGGGGGTTGCTACCTCTACGGCGATAGAGCCGAATACCGACCCTGTCCCTTGTGGAGCTCGTGACTCCAAGGTGTCGGACCCTTCTCCAGACCCCAGACTTTCCGCGCCCCTGCCAGTCGAACCCGATTGGGCGCCAATCATGGAGTTCACCGCTGCGGACATCTTTCAGCACTCGCCTTTCAGCGACATCCTGAATTCGCTAAAGTGTCTCTCTTTATCAAGAGAGCCCTGGACGGATTATGGCCAGGACGGTTGGGATGCGGACGACGAAGAAATTCAAAGCCCACCCACCACCCACTTCGTAGCCACTGTCGATGACTTAACCGACATGCTAGATTTCGACTCCGAAGACATCAACGGTATGGACGATGATGGCGGAGACGACCAAGAACCAGCGCCTATAGGGCACTAGAAAGCCACCTCGTCATACGACATATACATGGTGGACATCCCAAAGGATGGGAATGGCGATGGAACAGCGGAGGATGACCCCTCCAAAAAATAGCCTAAGCGCCGGCGTCAGCGGCGCCGCTCCAAATCCCGCCACAGCAAGAATGGAGATTCTGGCACCGGAGATAATAACACCCCAGACAGTGCCGAAGACAACCCCCTCCAGCAAGATTCAGCACAGGAGGATGGAGAAGCCAACCCTCGTGAGAGAGCGGCAGACAAAGAGGTAGAGGACGATAATTACATGCCTCCCTCCGGAGATGAGGCAAGCCTCGACGATGACAAATTCGTCGTGCCTGAGGATCCCGTCGAACAAGAGCGTTTTAAACGCAGGCTTATGGCCACGGCAAGCAGCCTCAAGAAAAAGCAGTAACATCTTAGAGCTAACCAAGATTTGCTAGCCGACAGATGGACTGAAGTCCTTGCGGCCGAAGAGTATGAACTTGAATGCCCCTCCAAAAACTACCCCAAACGCAAGTTGTTGCCCCGATTAGAGGAGGAAGCACATAAACCTACATCACCAGCACACAATACGGCCAACCGGCCACCTCGTGGCCGCGACAGAGAGGCCTCTAGGCCCTCCACTAAAGCCATACCCCGGTGTCGCTCAAAAAGTACAAAGTCACAGGGGAACGCGCCGGACTTACGAGACATATTGGAGGATAAGGCAAGACAAACAAGATCGATCTACAGATCGCGTGGGCGCCCCACGATACGCGACGACAACCGTCACGCCGGATATAGCAATCTCAGCCGGGCCGAACACAGTAGACAAAACTCGTTTGAGCTGCGTCGTGATATAGCCCAATATAGAGGCGCCGCACACCCACTATGCTTCACAGATGAAGTAATGGATCATCAAATCCCCGAAGGGTTCAAACCCGTGAACATTGAATCCTACGATGGCACAACAGGCCCTGCGGTTTGGATTGAAGACTATCTCCTTCATATCCACATGGCCCGCAGTGATGATCTTCACGCCATCAAATACCTCCCAGTCAAGCTTAAAGGACCAGCTGCATTGGCTCAACAGCCTGCCAGCAGAATCAATTGGGTGTTGGGAGGACCTGGAAGCCGCATTCCTCGATAACTTCCAGGGCACATATGTGCGACCACCAGACGCCAATGACCTAAGCCACATAATTCAGCAGCCAGACGAATCGGCCAGACAATTCTGCACACGGTTCTTAACCAAGAAAAATCAAATCGTTGACTGTCCAAATGCAGAGGCCCTTGCAGCCTTCAAACACAACATCCGCGATGAATGGCTTGCCCGGCACCTAGGACAGGAAAAGCCGAAATCAATGGCAGCCCTCACATCACTCATGACCCGCTTCTGTGCGGGAGAAGACAGCTGGCTAGCCCGCAGTAACAACCTAACCAAAAACTCTGGTAGTTCGGATACAAAAGACAGCAATGGCAGGTCGCGTCGCAATAAGCACAAGCGCCGCATTAACGGCGATAATACTGAATATACGGCAGTCAACGCCGGATTCAGAGGCTCTAAACCCGGTCAGCAGAAAAAGCCATTCAAAAGAACTACTCCAGGCCCGTCCAATTTGGACCGAATACTCGATCGCTCATGCCAGATACACGGCACCCCCGAAAAGCCAGCTAATCACACCAACAGAGATTGTTGGGTGTTCAAATAGGCAGGCAAGTTAATCGCCGAAGGCAACGACAAGGGGCCGCATAGCGATGACGAGGAGGAGACACGGCCGCCGAACAATAGAGGACAGAAGGGTTTCCCCCCACAAGTGCGGACGGTGAACATGATATACGCAACCCACATACCCAAAAGGGAGCGGAAGCGTGCCCTCAGGGACGTATACGCGATGGAGCCAGTCACCCCAAAGTTCAATCCGTGGTCCTCCTGCCCGATCACCTTTGATCGAAGGGACCACCCCACCAGCATCCGCCATGGCGGATTCGCCGCATTGGTTTAGACCCAATCGTCGACGGATTTCACCTCACTAGAGTCCTGATGGACGGCGGCAGCAGCCTGAACCTGCTTTACCAGGATACAATGCGCAAGATGGGCATAGACCCCTCAAGGATTAAACCCACAAAGACGACCTTCAAAGGCGTCATACCAGGTGTAGAGGCCTGTACAGGCTCAGTTACACTTGAAGTGGTCTTCGGATCCCCGGATAACTTCCGAAGCGAGGAGTTAATCTTCGACATAGTCCCGTTCCGCAGCGGCTATCATGCACTGCTCGGACGAACCGCATTTGCAAAGTTCAATGTGGTGCCGCACTACGCATACCTCAAGCTCAAGATGCCAGGCCCTCGAGGAGTCATCACGGTCAACGGAAACACCGAACGCTCTCTCCGAACGGAGGAGCATACAGCAGCTCTCGCGGTGGAAGTGCAGAGTAGCCTCTTAAGGCAATTCTCAAGTCCGACTGTTAAGCGACCGGACACCGTCAAGCGCGCCCGAAGTAACCTACAACAAGACCACTTGTCACGTTCCAAGAACGCGTAGCAATGCGGCCCCAACCCCAGCCCTCGCGAAATCGCGAGACCAGTACCACGCGTACATCACTACGCTCTAGAGATACCATGGGCATAGGGGAGGGGCACGACCACGGCATGCCCAGAGTGCGGATCAACCACACCAGGGTCTCCCAAATTTGTCATTCCCTTTTTTTCTTATTCTCAGGACTCCATTTTCCAGAAGCCCTGTCCGGCAGTAGATCTACCGCACTCACGATGCAACAGCCAGGGAAGCAGAAAGGCTACAACGAGTATCCAGGTGGTCTCCATTACGAGCATTATACCTGTTTTACATACCATTCCGTAGCCTACCCCTGGAGCGGGACATGTTAAATAGTCCCACCCCTTGCTTATAGCACTATTTGTATCATTCTGCCTTCACTGCAGTATTTTCTGAATAAACAATGCATCGCTTTTTGCCTATCATTGCATTCCTTTTATATATGTTCGCTTATGACATGTTGCTCTCGTACGCTTTGGTACGGCCAAATACACCAGGGGCTTAAGTTCCCCAAATTATGGTGTGATAAGTCCGAACACTTCCACAAGTGCGGCACCCCGAACTTATAGCATTATATGCATCGGCTCCGAATCATGTCTTGGGTCAATAGTTGGGTTTGCCTGGCTCCCATGTTTTGGTACCTTACGTTCCGTTATATCGGCTAAGGTAGCGCTGGGAGAACCACTGCGATTGTGCCCCAGTTGAGCTGGGTTGAGCACCTCAGTGGAGAAACCTAAAACTGACCGTCATGATAAGGCGAGAGCTGCTCGCTGTTCGAGAGGTCTTTTCGAGTCCCTAAAGACTTATGCCGCTTAGAGCGAGGAGCCGGCTTTGTCCGGCCCCAGGCGTGGATAGCGCCCCGAATTCGGCCTTCCGAACACTAGGGGCTTCGCCGAAATTTAAAATTATAGAATTCTATGGCTAAGTGAGAGTGTTCAAGCATTATAAGTCCGGTTGCCTCGTTCGTTGTGTTGAGCGCCTCCCTAGAAGGACCCAAAAATGGGAACAAGAGCGCTCAAGTTTATCCCGAACACCCCAGCACTCGTGGCATGGGGGCCGAAGCCAACGACTTGCCATCTCTCAGATTTGATAAACGGCCGCACAGAAGGTAATATTTTAAATTAACAAGCGTTGCTTAGCGCATATGAACAAAGTTTTCAGCGCACAGGATAACAAAATGCGAGTCTACTCAAAAATTACATCTTTGGAGCATTCACCCGCAATAAGGCGGGCACCCTTCAGGACACCCTTATAATACATCTCGGGCGTGCGATACTCCTTGCCCGGCGGTGGCGCGTCCGTCACAAGCTTCTCGGCGTCCATCCTGCCCCAGTGCACTTTAGCACGGGCAAGGGCCCGACGGGCACCTTCAATGCAGGCGGAGTGCTTGATGACTTCAACCCATGGACAGGCGTCCACCAGCCGCCGCACCAGACCGAAGTAGCTCCCAGGCATGGCTTCTTTGGGCCACAGCCGAACTATGAGGCCCTTCATGGCCTGTTCGGCCACCTTGTGGAGCTCGACCAGCTGCTTCAGCTGGTCGCTCAGGGGCACCAAATGTCCGGCCTTAGCATACTGAGACCAGAACACCTTTTCCGTTGAGCTCCCCTCCTCGGCTCTATAGAACGCGGCAGCATCGGACACGCTACGGGGCAGATCTGCGAACGCTCCTGGAGAGCTCCGAATTCGGGTAAGTAACAAGTAATTCACTTTTACATGCTTGCTTTGCATGAAGAATGCCTTACCCGCCGCTATCTTCTTTACTGCCTCGATTTCCTGGAGGGCCTTTTGGGCTTCGGCCTTAGCAGCTTTGGCACTCTCAAGAGCCGACGCGAGCTCGGACTCTCGAGTCTTCGAGTCACGCTCCAAACTCTCGTGTTTTTCCACGAGAGCCTGGAGCTCTTGCCGCACCTCCACCACCCGCGCCTCTTGATTCTCTCGCTCGGTGCGTTCCGCGGCCGCATTGCGTTCGGCCGTGGACACCGCCTCCTTCAGGGTCGCCACCTCATTCGTCGCCCCTGGAATACCCACGTTATTCCTGTCATTTTTTGCAACCAAATCCTTTTCTATAAGGTACAACTTTAATAAGGTGTTACTTACCTTCCTTGTCCTCGAGCTGCTTCTTGGCACGGCCGAGCTCGCTCTCGGACCGCTCGAGGCTCTGCTTTAAGGCATTGACCTCCGCAGTCAGTGCGACAGAGGTCAGCAACGCAGCCTGCATTCCCATATTGACTTATTTGTGTTAGACTCCTGCGTATATCTTTTTTAGATCCTCAGTTCGGCTTTTCTTTCCGAACACCGAACTGAGCATCAGGGGCTACTGTCTATGCGGTACTATTTTTACATATCTTAATCACATACCTCAAAGCCTGTTAGAACACTGGTGCAGGCTTCGGTCAGCCCGCTCTTGGCGGACTGAACCTTCTGAATCACCGCACTCATGACAGTGCGGTGCTCCTCGTTGATGGAAGCACCGTTGAGCGCCTCCAGCAAGTTATCCGGCGCCTCCGGTTGGACGGGGGCCACCGGCGTCGTTGTCTCGCCCTTCTCACGAAGGGGCCGCCCGCCGGACTCTGGAACCACCAAAGGTTTCGGTGCGGAGTCCGGTCCAAAGTCCGGGAGGTTGCCCTACGGCACCTCCGGGGCCTCCTCCTCCTGGCTGGTCCCCTTCTGGGACCCCACCTTGGTATCGTCTGCGTCACGGGGGGAGGAGGCGGTCGGAAGTGAAGCGCTATTCACATCCGACGAACCCAGGGACCCGCTCGATGAAGCGGGGAGATCGTCCTTGCGCGGACTACATGGTTGTATTCGGCGTTAGAAGACACTATGCGACGAAAGGAAAATCATAAGCTATTCTAGAATCCAAACACTTACGGTCTCGCCAGGGGCTTGGCCCTCGAGGGCCACTCCTCTTCGCCGTCGGCGGCGTTTGTGGAACAGTCCGGAGGAAGGGTCCTTCCCTTCTTGGACCCTTCGGCCTCCCCTGTTGGGGAAGCCTTCCTCTTCTTCTCTCCCCCCGCTGAGGGAGAGGCCTCTTTCTTCTCCTTCTCATCTTCGTGGGAGGAGTCCGCCTCGGAGTCATCGAACGATGAGTCCGATAACACCTGGCGCCGGGAACTCCTCCGGGTTCCCGTGGCCTTCTTCTTGGCCTTCTTCTCCAGCGCCACGTAGGGCGCCGGGACCAGCAGCCCCGTCAAACGGGCGTCCGCTGGGTCTTCTGGAAGGGGAGCCGGACAGTTAACCTGCCCGGATGTCTTCTGCCAGGCCTGTTAAAGGTAATGGGAGTTAGGATCCCGCATAGAGTCAAACTATGGAAAACAAGTGTCCCGTAAAGGGGTAATATAGCTTACCTCGCCAGCCAGACGCTTCGAGCTGAAACCGCGATCTTCAATGGCAGATGCGGGAGCCTCAGCGCCCTTGAACAGCACCCTCCAGGCCTCTTCGTACGTAGTGTCGAAGAGCCTGCTCAAGGTCTGGTGCTGTGCCGGATCGAACTCCCACAAGTTGAAATCCCGCTGTTGGCACGGGAGAATCCGGCGGGTGAGCATGACCTGGACTACGTTGACAAGCTTGAGCTTCTTGTTCACCAAGGTTTGGAGACGGGATTGGAGTCCGGTCAGCTCCTCCGAATCGCCCCACGACAGGCCCTTCTCTTTCCAGGAGGTGAGCCGTGTGGGGATGCCAGATCTGAATTCGGGGGCCGCTGCCCATTCAGGGTCACGCGGCTCGGTGACGTAGAACCACCCCGATTGCCACCCTTTGATGGTTTCCACGAAGGCGCCCTCGAGCCAGGTGACGTTGGGCATCTTGCCCACCATGGCGCCTCCGCACTCCGCTTGGCGGCCACCCACTACCTTCGGCTTGACATTAAAAGTCTTTAGCCATAAGCCGAAGTGGGGCTGGATGCAGAGGAAGGCCTCGCACACGACGATAAACGCCGAGATGTTGAGGATAAAATTCGGGGCCAGATCATGGAAATCCAGGCCATAGTAGAACATGAGCCCCCGGACAAATGGGTGGAGTGGGAAGCCTAGTCCGCGGAGGAAATGGGGAAGGAACACCACCCTCTCATGGGGCCTGGGGGTGGGGATGAGCTGCCCCTCGTCGGGGAGCCGGTGCGCGATATCGCTGGACAAATATCCGGCCTTGCGCAGCTTTTGATGTGCCCCTCCGTGACGGAGGAGGCCATCCACTTGCCTCCCGCTCCGGACATGGTTGGAGAAGGTTGAGGTGAGATGTGCAGACTTGGGCGCTGGAGCTCGAGTGCGCGGAGATGGATAAGCAAAGGAGGAAGAAGGCGTAGGTAGAAAGGTGGATCCTTATCCCCTTATATATGAGCGGACGAAACTATGCGTCCCCACCAGCCCGGTAAAACTCGCTTATCTCCCAAGCGCCGCAATCAATGGCGCGGTTGGGTTACCCACGCCGTATTGATGAGAATCCCGGAATAAGGGGACACGATCTCTGCTTTGACAAGACGTGCCAAGGAAACCGCTTCGCTAAACGCACTGAGGTGGAACAATAAAACAATTCGAGTAAAGGCTCGGCCGTGGTGTGACGTCATGCCACGAAATACGTCGGCATATTGAACTTGTGTAAATATTATTCTCTCTACGATGGTATGTGGAATTTATTTTGCAGAGCCGGACACTATCCTGGTGTTCAAAATCTTCTATGAATTATTCGGAGGAGGAACCCGCCTTGCAATGCCGAAGACAATATGCGCGCCGGACTCGTCGTCATTGAAGCCTGGTTCAGGGGCTACTGAGGGAGTCCTGGACTAGGGGGTGTCCGGATAGCCGAACTATCATCATTGGCCGGACTCCAAGACTATGAAGATACAAGATTGAAGACTTCGTCCCGTGTCCGGATGGGACTTTCCTTGGCGTGGAAGGCAAGCTTGGCGATACGGATATGTAGATCTCCTACCATTGTAACCGACTCTGTGTAACCCTAGCCCTCTCGGGTGTCTATATAAACTGGAGGGTTTTAGTCCGTAGGACGAACAACAATCATACCATAGGCTAGCTTCTAGGGTTTAGCCTCCTTGATCTCGTGGTAGATCTACTCTTGTACTACCCATATCATCAATATTAATCAAGTAGGAGTAGGGTTTTACCTCCACCGAGAGGGCCCGAACCTGGGTAAAAACATCGTGTCCCTTGTCTCCTGTTACCATCCGCCTAGACGCACGGTTCGGGACCCCCTACCCGAGATCCGCCGGTTTTGACACCGACACCGCCTTTTACAAGACGTGTTGAAGCATCTCTCTGTGCTACCCCAGCGAATTCAAGATTTAAGGCAGGCATCCGCAAGAGCCGGAGCCGTGGCCACATTGAACCGGGCAAAGGCATGGGTGCCAGAACTTGACTTGGCTGATCTTTCTCTTGGATATCCAAGTCTGAAGGAGGATGGCGTTGTATTTGATGATAAAGACTTCACCGCCTGTGTCAAAGTCGTACGTCCCTTGGCGACTCTCATTGGGAATGGTACTGATCTTACTAAGTATTCGTCGGGCTATGATAGCGAGAACCGGAGAATCCCAAACATCCCATACGACCAAGTCAGCCTGATCCCTCCAACGCGTAAGCATACCTTTGCCCCTGAAGTGGACCCGGCCGTTTTAATAGATGATGAGGCTGAATTTGAAGCCTTGAGCGGCATTGACTGGGCCTCATCCACCTTCCAGGACAAAGCAACCGATGGAGAGGCGGAGAAGGATAACCCGGAGTCATCAAGCCTGCCGAAGGAATGAGCCGCCAGGCATTTTATAACTTTGCCAAAACAATGCTTCACTTATTCAGACTTCGGGGAGTCTTGTAATAGGATAGAAAAACTTCTTAATGCTGGTCATGCCCTTGCGCATGTTTATGGTGCTTATTACTTCTATAAGCCGCCATCACTATATTCCTCTGGCTTATGTTAACCATGTATTTCCCTGAGTTTTTAACTTGCTTTGCCTTATCCTGCATATAAAACCAGCAAAATTTTCTGGGCGGTTCACTGCACCAGGGGGTGTTCGCACACGAACATGTCACCGTGTACCTCCAACGCCGAGGGTGATACACCGCAGCTCACGTCGAAGGAGACCCGTCCGGAAGCGCGGTACGCAGGCAATCCGGCGGGTGCTTTTGAAGACCCGAAACCCCACACGCCCGGGAGGGACCCCGTCAGGGCGCGCGGCGGCTATGGGCTGCCCTAGGTCGACCTGATCGCCCCTAGGGCCTTGAGGTTCGCCGCCCCACAACAAGAAGAACAGACGAAGAACGAGGAGAAGAAGAACTAGGGTTAAGGAGAAAAGATAAAAGATAAAAAGTGGTAGATGATTTGTTCGATTGTGTGTTGTTCAATCAGCCGTCATCCCTTAGGTATATAAGAGGCGGCTGGACTTCCCGTGCAAGGAAAAGGCTTGGATTCACGTCCAAAACTCTAGTCAAATTCGGATTGGTTTTGTCCGAACTTTCCAAAACTGTTCGGTTTAAACTGGCTGCACTTTGCGGGTCTTTTTTGTGGTGGTAAACAGTCTCAGATGGAAACGAGCCCAAAAGCAATCTTGACCGTTTCGACGAGGCGAACAACTTTTGTTTTGAACGTTTTTTGATCAGAGGACATCTTGAGGGTCAAATCGGTCGCGCAAAACAGGCTATCCTCACGCTACCCATCAGACAGGGTGTCTGGTGGGGCGCGCCAGTTTTTGCCTCCTGACAGGGCTGTATTCCGATGGCTCTAACTTTTGCATAAGAACTCGGATTGGAACGATTTTTATATCAAAATCGATCGTTTCGACGAGACGAAGACAATCCGTGTAGATAATTTTTCCGTTTGAGGTTATCTTGGGGGCTTAATCAGCCAAACTGTACTCTGAATATAAGATCTTAGTACTTTGAGCATAGTTTCGGCCTTCGAGATGAAATCGTACTGCGATGACCCAAACTCCAAAGATGTTCATATCGACAATACGGAACTCTTTCATGAAGATCACTTCTCCATTTGAGGCCATCTTGAATAAGTTATTGACCGTGCCAAAATCTGGTGTCAACACATGCCCCCCTGTTTTTCGGCAAAGTTTGTGTGCTGAAAAATAACTTCCGCATAGCTTGTTCTAAGGACAATGTCAACACTCCATTGGCCATTTTGCATGTTCTTAGGACGACAAGTATATATCGGCCATTGCTTGTTTGAACCTCTTGATGCAAACTTGGGTGAAAACTTCTCAGCTTCTATAACAATCCGGTGATAAGGTTTCATAGATCAAAACCATCCTCCGAACCATATTGTTCACCCTTTCGCTAGGGTTTTGTAGATAATCAAGAATGAACTTCCTTCAATCCTTACTTAGCCTGCATAAAAGTTTCATTAGTGGCCGAAGCGGTGGGCTTCGATTCAGCCTTACCTATGTTGACAAGACCTAGCATCGGCTATTGATAGAAATGCAATACATCATGGTTAACATAGTAGCCGGACGCTTGCTGTGCCAACTCTTTCGAATTGTCATGCCTAGATATATGAAAATTTTCAAAGCAACCCAAGGTAAATCTTGCATCTAGACATACCAAAAGATAAATTATAAGTGATCCGTCAAAACATTGATAACCCTTGGATATTTGTTGCACTACTAATAATGAATCACCGGAAGCCTCAATATGTATAGCACCTATATCAAGGCAAAGCTCCAATCCGAATGACAATGCATATTCGGCTTTGATGATTGTGCAAAAATATTTTAAGCGGCATGAGGTCTGTTTTGATCTCCAATTGAACTAAGGACGATGTTAAGATACTACACCGGCCATGCTTTGACATATTCTTAGGGCGATAGATAAATATCGGCAGTTAACATGAGGTCCATGTAAAATTCACCCACCAAAGTATGTATAGCCGAAATAAACAAATAAAATAGGAATAAAATATTTCGGCCCCTTTGTATTAGCAACAATGTAACTAACCAAATGTATGGTAATTTGGTAATACCCTCTCATGATATAGAAAATTATGTTGCATCCATGGATCAAAATAAATCCATGGAGGGTAATTGATCATACCTAGGGATGAATTCCATGGCAAAGGCATCAATGGCATGGTTGAAGAAAACGGATGACATGCTAACCGAAGATTTTGATGTTGTGATGCGCACCTTCGGCTTAATTGTTTGTTGCTTTCATTATTTTCCTTCTTCACTTTTATTTTACTTGTTGCAACAGAAGCATGGACATCATTTTTGTCTTGATTGATCTTCTTGGGAACCCATGCCATGTTCCTCTTTCTCAGCTCTTGTGCACTAAGATTTTGTAATTCCTTCTTTTGCCAATACGATAAGCCAAGTGGGCATCTCGGCTGTGATTCTATTTTGACCAATGGCAATTCTTTTTTGACCTTGTGCACTCTCAACTTCTTTTCTTCAGATTTGGCACTTTGACTCTTAACAATTGATTGCTTCATCTCATTGCCTGTAGTAGCCTATGTCAACACTTTCATTGGCTCTTTTTCATTTGAGATCAAATCTGAAGTAGCACTCTTACGACCATCTCTTTTAACGCGGTAAACTTGTTTAACTACATCTTTCTTCTTCCTTGAGCTCCGGACCGATTCCTTATGATTGAAACGGTCTTTAACATGTGATTGTTCAAATATTGTTTTTCTCGGAGCTGCATAATATTGGTGAGATGGTCTACAATAAGATGGAGAATGTGCCCTTGTATCATACATGTCCCATGATAGATATGGATCTACATGAGCATAGGGAGGCATCCACGGCATTGGCATTGGCGGCCCAAAATAAGGATATGAATATGTTGCATACAAATTCTCACTTTGCCAATACCGATCCTTATATTTGCGCCTTGGGGGTGATTTTTGTTTCTTTACATGATTCGGCCGATAAGTATTCTTCTCTTCACTCTTCTTTTGATATTTATTCAATAATTCAGCGAAGGTGATCTTTGATCTCTTACACTTGTGCTTATTTCGGCCTTTGTTTTCTTTTTGTTTGCTTTCATCGATCATTGGATTTGCTTGCTGCCCCCCAGTCCTTGGCATATCCATTGTAGCTTCGATGGAATTCTCGCCCTCAAGATTATGTTCATTATGCTCTTCAACAACTTCATTATTTGAAAGCTTAATCCCATCACCTGCAGTTTTTACCTTCTCTTTCAATAGATCGGCTTGAAGCAGCCGATGCAAAAACTTTCTGCCATCGGGACCAATCGGAATAGACTGGTCATCTTTTGGTGTCTCAACAAATTTCAATCGTCCTTTATCAATGGCCGATTTAACTATTTGACGAAACATATTGCAATCCTCAAAACTATGCTTGAACGAATCATGCAACTTACAATACATTCGTCCTTGGATTGATGGCTTGACATGGTGATCAAGAATTCTTATGTAATTATTTTTTAGCAACAAATCAAATATTTGATCACACATGCTTGAATCGAAGGTATACCTTTTGTTTTCTAGCCGATCTTTTTGTGAGAACGGCTTTGGAGTTAAGCAAACGAATGGTTCAGATTTGGCATCTTCCCATTCGGCTATGAATTCTCTTTCGCATTCATTTTCCGATGTCCTTAAATAAGAAACTATACTAGCATCGGTTTTCCCAAAAGATTTTAACCTTGGCTTTAAATTTCTGAAACGAAAATATTTAGAACATACATGTCTCAGTTGAGACCAAGTGCAAGCCAAGTACAAAATAAGCAAAGCTACCCAACTAGATATGAACTTTAGACAAAGAAACACGGACAACTTTGGCTGTAACAATAAGTCATTATCGGTCTTTATAAATGGCGCAATGGGTTGACCGATATGTTCCATAACAATTTTACTGCTAACAAGTAAATTACCCTTCCTCATTGGTCTTTCAAAATTACTTATGAGAATATTTCTTATAGATGCATCAATAATGAAGTTGCGACCAAATCTGAAAATAGGTAAATTACTCGCTATGCATACCTCTTCAAATATGTTGGGAGAGCATGATAGTGGTGCCATTTGAAGAACATCTTGCTCCGTCTTTGGATGGCTCCCCAACACCTTGTCATCATCTTTTTCTTGAATCCGTGCATCATTGCTTTGAAGATTTTTGTCGGTCGAACTTTGTTCGGCTACTTGTTCTTGTCCTTGAAGCTTGTCAATTTCTACGGCACGGAACTCATAGGGCAGGAAGTAGGTTCCATTAACTTCAGAAAAATCAAGCACCGTAGTTTTCCTATGCTTGCCATGCCCTTTCTCAATAATGCTTGCCTCGTTGGATTTGATGGATTCAGAATATATACTACTTGATTTGGCTTTTTCAACCGAAGCACTTTCATGTTCTGAATCATCCATCTTTTCATTGATAGTACCAATTGGCAATGCTTCTTTTATCTGAGCCAATTCTTTTTCTATTTGTTTCTGACGGCGAGCGGCAAAATTAGCTTTAAGCTTTTTCTCAATTTCAGCCCACTCCGGATATGATTGCCCCCCAATGCTTTTAGATTCTTTCGGCAATGACACACGGGTGTTGCCGAAATTCTGCAATTGTGTAGGGGGTGTATAATATGATGTAGTACTAGGTGAAGGCATATGCAGTGTTGTAAGACCATACTTTTGCTCGCCAATTTTATCAATTGGCAAAGATCCATCTTCTTGCAAAACTCTAGCTTTTATTGCGGCATAATCAGGAAATAGCCCCTTTTCATGTTGTTCAAGGCAAAGAGCACTAATTCTCTTATTTTGGGCTAAACTCTTCAATGCAACCACCACTACCTCATCTTCTACAATGTTGGGCACAACCGCTCCTGTAAAATTTACATTCATTCGGCTATAACCAGGAAGGTGTGAAGCCGAATTATGAGCATCTACAGTTGTGTATGGTGCCGAAGAATTACTAACATGAGGTGTAGCATATGACGGTTGAGAGTAACTGACCAAATAGCCATTAGTAGCATGGCCAATTCTCTCATTCATCGGCATGGTTGGATTACTATATTGCACATTAGCTGCCGATGAATAAAAGGGTGAAACACTTTCTTGTATGCTATTGGAAATTTTAACATGAGGTGTTTCATATTGATTAACCAAACCCATCATGTTGTTCATCGGCATATGGATTTGTGGGGTTGCCGATGCATGAGAGTTTGGATGCATATGTTGTACGTTGCTAAAATCATAAGAATTTGAAGCATGAAGATTATTTTGCATCGGCCCTTGCGCATAATTAGATGCATGATTGATAAAACTAGGGCTAGCCGATACATTATGCTCATTAGGTGATCTAGCAACAACATATGAATTATTTGCATCTACAAAGGGGAATTGGGTGTTCATATTACCTTTGTAGATTGCAAACCCTAGATGACGATCTCTTCGTAGCAAGAACGGCCCGGAGACCGTTCAAAGCTTCGTCCCCAGCGGATTCGCCAAAAAGTGTGTTCGCACACGAACACGTCACCGTGTACCTCCAACGCCGAGGGTGATACACCGCAGCTCACGTCGAAGGAGACCCGTCCGGAAGCGCGGTACGCAGGCAATCCGGCGGGTGCTTTTGAAGACCCGAAACCCCACACGCCCGGGAGGGACCCCGTCAGGGCGCGCGGCGGCTATGGGCTGCCCTAAGTCGACCTGATCGCCCCTAGGGCCTCGAGGTTCGCCGCGCCACAACAAGAAGAACAGACGAAGAACAAGGAGAAGAAGAACTAGGGTTAAGGAGAAAAGATAAAAGATAAAAAGTGGTAGATGATTTGTTCGATTGTGTGTTGTTCAATCGGCCGTCATCCCTTAGGTATATAAGAGGCGGCTGGACTTCCCGTGCAAGGAAAAGGCTTGGATTCACGTCCAAAACCCTAGTCAAATTCGGATTGGTTTTGTCTGAACTTTCCAAAACTGTTTGGTTTAAACTGGCTGCACTTTGCGGGTCTTTTTTGTGGTGGTAAACGATCTCGGATGGAAACGAGCCCAAAAGCAATCTTGACCGTTTCGACGAGGCGAACAACTTTTATGTTGAATGTTTTTTGATCAGAGGACATCTTGAGGGTCAAATCGGTCGCGCAAAACAGGCTATCCTCACGCTACCCATCAGACAGGGTGTCTGGTGGGGCGCGCCAGTTTTTGCCTCCTGACAGGGCTGTATTTCGATGGCTCTAACTTTTGTATAAGAACTCGGATTGGAACGATTTTTATATCAAAATCAATCGTTTCGACGAGACGAAGACAATCCGTGTAGATAATTTTTCCGTTTGAGGTCATCTTGGGGGCTTAATCAGCCAAACTGTACTCTGAATATAAGATCTTAGTACTTTGAGCATAGTTTCGGCCTTCGAGATGAAATCGGACTGCGATGACCCAAACTTCAAAGATGTTCATATCGACAATACGGAACTTTTTCATGAAGATCACTTCTCCATTTGAGGCCATCTTAAATAAGTTATTGACCGTGCCAAAATCTGGTGTCAACAGGGGGTTATAGAGTATTGATAACCCGGAATATGACCAAAGGACATCATATATAGACCGGTTCCTGATTATTTAAAACGTAATCGCAACAGCATACATGTAACCCTTTTGATAGTCTCCCGGCTTATGTGATGCTTTACCTGGCACTTACGATCCTGGGGTGATCAATATTAAACCGGAAGAATCAAGGACCATCTCTTTAAGAAGGTTTCAAAATAGCTAAAGTAATTATATGTATAAGCAATGTTCACAGGCTCCTGATTCGAATACAATCATAAAACCGTCCCAAAGGGGTTAAGCTAAGATTTGGATACGATCATATAGCCCCCAGTGGCTTTGGCGATGCCGATCAAGTGGGTATCGACAGCTATGTTCTCTTCGGTTCGAATATGACCTATGTTTGAACAAGAAGCCCCCAAGTGAACATAAGAGTTGTTTAGTGACGCTGATTCGAATATGATCCACGTCAGACCCAAAGGGGTTAAGCTATGATTCAAATATGATCAAGAAGCCCCCAAGTGGGTTTGGCGGTATGCCGATCAAGTGGGTATCGACGGCTATGTTCTCTTTGGTTCGAATACGACCTATGTTTGAACAGGAAGCCCCCAAGTGACCATGGCTAGATTCAGATATGATCATAAGCCAGTCCAAAGGGAGAGCCGGAGTCAGATGTGATCCGCTCCCTGTTGGTTGTGTCCACTACCTGATAAAAAAGACATATAGATTTTTGAAGGTAACAAAGGACAGAGGTCCTGCTTTATTTCTTTATATAATATATACATTGGCAAAAAGTATGTACATCCTGAAAACCGGTGGCTTAAGTATAATAAGGCCGGAGATGAGCAATATTCCACGGCCGGCGGGTCTCCTCCTCTGACTTAAGTGAGTCCTTGTGCTCTCGAACATCGATGAGGTAGTATGACCCATTGTGCAGATTCTTGCTGACCACAAAGGGGCCTTCCCAAGGCGGGGACAGCTTGTGCATATAGACTGATCCTGGATGAGCCGGAGCACCAAGTCACCTTCCTGAAAGGTTCTGCTCCTAACCCGACGGCTGTGATAGCGATGCAGGTCTAGTTGATAAATCGCCGAGCGGGCTATTGCCAAGTCTCGCTCCTCATCCAGCAAGTCAAGTGCATTCTGACGAGCTTCTTCGTTGTCAGCCTCAACGTAAGCCGCCACGCGGGGCGAATCGTGCCGGATGTCACTTGGCAGAACCGCCTCTACACCATACACCATAAAGAAAGGCGTGTAGCCTGTAGATCTATTAGGCATGGTGTTGATGCTCCATAACACGGAAGGTAACTCCTCCACCCAACAATCCGGAGTCCGTTGTAAGGGGACTAAGAGCCGGGGTTTGATACCTTTCAGGATCTCTTGATTAGCTCTTTCTGCTTGACCATTGGATTGAGGATGAGCAACAGCCGAAACATCAAGCCGGATATGTTCTCTTTGACAGAACTCTTCCATGGCACCCTTGGAGAGATTAGTGCCATTATCAGTTATGATGCTATGTGGGAAACCAAAACGAAAGATCACCTTTTTCATGAACTGGACCGCCGTGGCTGCATCACACTTACTGACCGGCTCTGCCTCAACCCACTTGGTAAACTTATCCACTGCCACCAGGAGATGTGTCTTTTTGTCCTTAGACCTCTTGAAAGGCCCAACCATATCAAGCCCCCAGACTGCAAACGGCCAAGTGATTGGGATCATCCTCAATTCTTGAGCCGGTACATGAGCTCGTCATGAGAACTTTTGACAACCGTCACATTTGCTGACCAGATCCTCCGCATCAGCATGAGCCGTCAGCCAATAGAAACCATGACGAAAAGCTTTGGCTACGAGAGATTTTGACCCAGCATGATGGCCACAATCCCCTTCATGGATCTCACGAAGTATTTCTTGGCCTTCTGTAGGGGACACACAGCATTGAAATGCCCCCGTGACACTTAGGTGATGTAACTCGCCGTTAACAATCGTCATAGATTTGGAGCGCCTGATGATTTGTCTCGCCAAGGTCTCATCCTCAGGCAACTCACCCCGGGTCATATAAGCCAAGTAGGGCACTATCCAATCCGGGATAACATGAAGAGTCGCCACCAGCCGTGCCTCCGGGTCTGGCACTGCTAGCTCTTCCTCGGTAGGCACCTTGACAGAAGGGTTATGCAAGACATCAAGAAAGGTGTTGGGCGGCACCGGCCTACATTGGGATCGCAACCGGCTTAAAGCATCAGTCGCCTCATTCTTCCTTCGATCGATGTGCTCCACTTGATAACCCATGAAGTGACCAGCCACAGCATCTACTTCTCGACGATAAGCCGCCATAAGGGGATCCTTGGAATCCCACTTGCCTGACGCTTGTTGAGCCACGAGATCTGAGTCACCCAGGCATCTTACCCGGCTTAAGTTCATCTCCTTAGCCATCCGGAGACCATGGAGTAAGGCCTAGTACTCAGCTGCATTGTTAGTACATGGAAACATAAGCCAGAGTACATAACAAAATTTGTCACCTCGAGGGGAAGTCAACACCACTCCAGCCCCCGAGCCCTCTAGCCGCCTGGACCCATCAAAGTGAATCGTCCAATATGTGTTATCCGACTTCTCCTCAGGGGCCTGTAACTCTGTCCAATCATTGATAAAGTCCACCAAGGCTTGAGACTTAATAGCAGTACGTGGCATATACTTCAAATCGTGAGGCCCAAGTTCAATGTCCCACTTGGCGACTCATTCTGTGGCTTCTCTGTTCTGAATGATGTCTCCCAAAGGGGCAGAACTTACCACAGTTATAGGGTGGCTTTGAAAATACTGCTTCAACTTCCGGTTGGCCATAAACACTCCGTAAACAAGTTTCTGCCAATGTGGATACCTTTGTTTAGATTCAATGAGCACCTCACTGATATAATAAACTGGTCGTTGAACCGGATGCTCCTTGCCAGCTTCCTTACGCTCCACCACGATGGCAACACTAACGGCTCGTGAATTGGCAGCCACATATAACAGCAAAGGCTCTTTATCAATTGGAGCCGCGAGAACCGGCGGTTCAGACAATTGTCTCTTCAAATCTTCAAAAGCAGCATCAGCGGCCTCGCTCCAGACAAAAGTGTCAGTTTTCTTCATCATCTGATACAATGGAAGGGCCTTCTCACCTAACCGGCTTATGAACCGGCTTAAGGCGGCAACACGACCCGCCAGTCGCTAAACATCATTGATGCACGCCGGCTTAGCCAGAGAGGTAATCGCCTTAATCTTCTCTGGGTTAGCTTCGATGCCTCTGTTTGACACCAGAAAACCCAAGAGCTTGCCCGCAGGAACGCCAAATACACACTTGGCTGGGTTAAGCATCATCTTGTAAACCCGGAGATTATCAAAGGTCTCTTTCAAGTCAGATAACAAAGTTTCCTTTTCTCTAGACTTCACTACAATGTCGTCCACGTAAGCATGAACATTACGCCCAATTTGATCATGCAAACAGTTCTGCACACACCGCTGATAAGTCACCTGGGCACTTTTGAGTCCAAATGGCATAGATAGATAGCAGAAGGCCCCAAACGGAGTGATGAAAGCCGTCTTCTCCTGGTCCTTAACTGCCATTCTGATCTGATGATACCCAGAGTAAGCATCCAAAAAACTCAAACATTCACAACTCGCCGTAGCATCAATGATTTGATCAATACAGGGGAGAGCGAAGGGATCAGCCGGACAAGCCTTGTTTAAATCCGTGTAATCCACACACATCTACCAAGTGCCGTTCTTCTTGAGGACAAGCACCGGGTTAGCCAACCACTCTGGGTGAAAAACTTCAACAATTAACCCGGCCACCAAGAGCCGGGCGACTTCCTATCCAATAGATTTCCGTCTCTCTTCATTAAAACATCGAAGAAACTGCCTGACCGGCTTATACTTTGGATCAATATTGAGAGTGTGCTCAGTGAGTTCCCTCGGTACACCCGGCATGTTAGAAGGTTTCCATGCAAAGATGTCTCGGTTCTCACGGATGAACTCGATGAGCGCGCTTTCCTATTTGGGATCCAAATTGCTGCTGATGCTGAACTGCTTAGAAGGGTCACCCGGGGTAAAGTCAACAAGTTTTGTCTCAGCGACCGATTTAAACTTCAACGCCGGGTCGTGCTCTGTAGTTGGCTTCTTCAGGGATGTCATATCCGCTGGGTCAACATTATCTTGATAAAATTTGAGCTCTTCCGCAGCACAGGCCAATTCAGCATAAGCCGCGTTGCCTTCTTCACACTCCAGCGCCACCTTCCGACTGCCATGTACAGTGATGGTGCCCTTGTGACCCGGCATCTTGAGCTGCAAATAAACATAACACGGTCGGGCCATGAATTTAGCATAAGTCGGCCGCCCGAACAGAGCATGATATGGGCTCCTAATTTTGACCACCTCAAACGTCAACTTCTCAGCTCTGGAGTCATATTCGTCTCCGAAGGCCACCTCCAGCTCATTCTTGCCAACCGGGTAAGCTGACTTACCGGGGACCACTCCATGGAAAACAGTGTTGGACGTCCTCAGATTTTTATCAGTTAACCCCATGCGTCGAAAGGTCTCATAATAGAGGATATTGATGCTACTACCCCCATCCATGAGTACCTTAGTGAATTTATATCCACCAACCTGAGGTGCTACCACCAAAGCCAACTGACCCGGATTATCGACCCGTGGAGGGTGATCTTCTCTGCTCCACACAATGGGTTGTTCTGACCACCTCAAATAACGGGGCGCTGCCAGCTCGACAGAATTTACGGCCCTCTTATGAACCTTCTGGTCACGCTTGCATAAGCTAGTGGTAAGCATGTGGTACTGCCCACCATTCAATTGCTTCGGGTTACTTTGATAACCCGACTGCTGCTGCTGCTGCTCTCCTTGACCAGACTGTGGTTGATTATAGCCTCCTTGACGTCCCTGAAAGCCGGAGCCTGAGCCGCCACCCGGGCCATGAAAACCACCAGCCCCTGAACCGCCACCAGACCCATTATGACCATCATAGGTGTTGGAACACTTTCATGATCACGCAATCTTTCCACAAGTGTGTGGCGGGCCGCTCCCTGGTATCGTGTCTCGGGCAGGGCTCATTGAGTAGCTGTTCAAGAGATGGGCCTGACCCGCTGGATCAAGGCGGTTTACCCTTATGTCTCTGATTGTTATCCTGCGCATTGGCGTTGGCCACAAATTTCGGGTTACCGTCCGCCTTACGCTTATTGCCGCCTTGATTCCCCGGGTTATGCTGCTGACCCTTTCCATTGTCGTTCTTCTTTCCCTTTCTGGTCTTCTCATCATCAGACGCGGGATCCTTGGTACTATCAGAATCGGCATACTTAACTAAAGCTGCCATCAGCGTACCCATATCCTTGCAGTCTCGTTTAAGGCACCCCAGTTTCTGCCTCAGCGGCTCAAAGCTGCAATTCTTCTCCAACATAAGGACTGTAGAGCCGGCATCCATCTTGTCAGATGAATGAATTATCTCCTTGACCCGGCGTACCCAATGGGTGGTGGATTCACCCTCCCCTGCTTACAATTCGTTAAATCCACAATTGACATAGATTGCTTACAAGTGTCCTTGAAGTTCTGGATGAACCGGGCCTTTAACTCTTCCCATGAACCAATGGAATTGGGTGGCAAGCCCTTTAACCAAGACTGGGTCGTTCCATCTAACATCATGGTGAAATATTTAGCCATCGCCGCGTCACTGACTTCCAACAGCTCCATGACCATCTCGTAACTCTCAATCCATGCTCCGGGCTGCAAGTCGGCCGTGTAATTTGGCACCTTTCAAGGTCCCTTGAAGTCCTTGGGCAACCGCACATTACGCAAAGCTGGAACCAGGCAAGGAACACCACCGGTTCTAGTGGCTACTCCCGCCTCAACGGAAGTTGTTGGATACTCTGGAAAATCTTGATGTGCTGTCTGTTGAGCCGCTAGCTGAGCCGCCCGCTCGTTCTCCTGACGTATTCGATCTTGCACCGGATTATAGCCATCGGGTTGGTTACGGCGTTGGGCACTGCTTGACAAAGCTTCCGACTCCATGTGCCTGCTGTAACTCGGGCTCCGGTTCTGGCGAGGCGGTGCTAACCAAGGCGGGGGAGTTGAATGAATTCTGTCCCGGCTGTAAGAATAGGTCTCCTACTGAGCTAAGGCCATCTGGAGGAGTTCTCTGACTCTCCGGGTCTCCACCGCCGCAGGGTCATCACCATCCATAGGAAGAGTCGCCAAACGTGTTGAAGCTGCGATTAAGTTCTCCATGGGGTTGGAAAAGTGACTCGGTGGAATCGGCACATAACACGGCGGTGGCATGCTCACGTGAGGTGGTGCCATCTCCCGATGCTGAGTCGGCCCTCCTGTTCTGGCTGTCATAAGCTGATCGGCCTCTGGGGGATTACTTGGGCCGGCTCCGGGTGTAGTAAAAAGAACCCAAGGGTCGTAATTCGGAGGTAAACGGGACTGAGTTTTCTGATGTCTCCTCCTCATTACCTCATTGGATGCATTTAAGCTCATTGTGAGCTGGTAAGCTTCTGGCTGCAAGCGCTGTGCCCAGGCGTCGAGAGCCGCCCGCTCTGTAGCTAGTCTAGTATCCTCAGCTACCAAGGCCTCCTTGGCCTGAGCTATCTCCTCACGCACCTGTGCTACCGCTGCGTCATGCTCATCTTTGTCTGCAGGAATAACCGTGGCGATTAACAGGGCCGTAAGCTTGTCCATGAGATCTATCAGCACCTGAGCCGGTGGGCGTACGGGGCCACCTGCCCCGGCTGCTCCTAACCCGGACGTTACCACTGCAGCAGCTGTAGAGTTTGAGCCGGGCTGAGTCCCAGCCATGAAGACTCCGGCCCATCTTGGCGGCTCACAGGGGTCCGGAATACTGATGCCATCGGAACAACCCCCGAGCACGCCGTCTTGCACTTGGTACAACGAACATGTTGAACCGGCGGACGAATCACCGTCTGAGAGAACGGCCATCTCACCCCTATCTTTAGATCCTTCAGAAAGTTCCTCTCCGTGGATGCGGCCCACAAAGGCACGCCTCATGACAGGTTGAGTCCGGGTCTTCCTCGCATGCTGAGCCGTCTCGACGAGGTCGGTGCAGTTGTCCGGCTCAGGGCCCGGCTCACCGATCCGGCTGATGAAGACGTGGATTCCGCCGAAGGGGACCCGGTATCCGTACTCAATTGAGCCGGCGTCGGGACCCCAGCCTTCGTCGTCGATGTAGATCTTGCCGCGACGACTCTTGGTCATCTGGCCCACTACGTATCCCTTGAGCCCTTCGAAGTTGCCCTTCAAGAACTCAAATCCACCATGTGCTGGCCCCACGGTGGGCACCAACTGTCATGGAATTGTCACGTCAGATGTCCTCGTGAAAGGACTTAGTTGTGGAGCCATCGCAACTAGGAAGCTTGAAGGGGTTAAATCGGGACAAAGGACACGAGAGAGTTTATACTAGTTCGGCCCCTTACGGTGAAGGTAAGGCCTATGTCTAGTTGGGTTTGGTATTGATGTTTCGATGACCAGGGAGCGAGATACGCTATGCCCGGTTCTCGATGAGTTGTTTCTTACCCTAAGCCGCCAGCAGGTCGTCCCCTTATATACACGGGTTGACGCCCTGTGGCTCGCAGAGTCCCGGCCGGCTTATAACAGTGTCCGGCTTGGTGACTAGTTAAATCTACCTTATGTTACAAGTCATGCTATCATGGCGGTTTACTACAACGGGCCTTAAGTCGCCTGTGGGCCTTAAGCCCTTTGTTGAGTCGCCATCATCATGCTTGGTCTTGGGCTTCTCTCTGATAAGTCTTCTTTGTGTAACCCAGCCCCTCCTGGGAGGCTTACAAAAATAGTTATATCCCCAACATATGGCTTACGCAGGAAGCTTCGTTGTCTATAGTCCATTGCCCGCTCTTGAACCACACTTGTGCGCTAGTTTCTCGTGGCACCGAGCGAAAAAAATTATGCCACCATGGAAATATCTATCTCCCCCACCAAAAGCCACATTTTCACTGTTCCTCCTTGCTTTCCAAGTTCAAACCTTCACTGATGCTTACTGGTAGCACTGCTTCCTCACCGGCGACCCTTCTTCTTGCAGTGTTGCCTCCTCGCCAACGACCCTTCTTCTTGCTGCGCGGCCTCGTCAATATGGTCAGGTAATCCACACCCCACCCACACCATTCTCCTCCTTCCCCATCCTACATGCCCTCACCGATGACGCGACACCTTCCGCCCAAATCGCTGCCCCGTCTTCCAATTAAGCGCCAGCCATTTTGCAAATAGCATAGCATGGAGCTTAGTAGCATCTAGCAACGGAGAAGAAAATCACGGCCGCACGCGCGGATGAGGTCGCGATGGCTGCCATGCGTGCCGACCACCAGATCTTGGAGGAGCGCCTCGTCTTCGAGGCCACCATCGACACCGCCATGCGGTTGTATACTTTAAAATATAGCTCATGTTGTTTTCTTGAGGCCACCGCCTGTGCCTTCTAGTGATTTGTACTCTGTAATGTTAATATGCAATCTGATATTCAGAAATGTAATGTTCAATTAACAGTTTGGTCCAATAATTGCTACATTTCATAGTAGTTTTCAAGCATTCTTGGTTTCAATAATTGTCTTATCTTCTAGTATATGCTCTATTCTGCAATGTCATGCTCAGTTAATTGTTTTGGTTCATTTGTTCTGCTGTCCAGTTAACTGTTTGGTTCAATTTTGCAATTT
Organism: Triticum aestivum; assembly: GCF_018294505.1. Lineage (NCBI taxonomy): Eukaryota > Viridiplantae > Streptophyta > Magnoliopsida > Poales > Poaceae > Triticum > Triticum aestivum. The sequence goes on along the minus strand of NC_057807.1, from coordinate 266,342,090 downwards.
GATTTTCATTTGTTGTGGGTACAATTTTGTATTGTTATTCATGTGAGAAATAAATTGAATCTGGTTGTACTCAATACATGAGAAACATATATAATTGCTCTATTTCCAAGTTGTTTAGCATGCTTGGTTAGGTTAACTAGCTTCTCCATGCGTCTCAAGTTAATCTGTTGGATCTGCAATTTGTTTATTTTTCATTAACATATTCTACTGATAGTATTGCAACTCTCAGTTTACCTGATCAAGATCTTCCTTATATGTGTTGCAGGGAAACAACGGGAGGCACTGCGGTTTACCATCAAGGTTTGCTCATGCATGATCCTTTTGCTAATAAGACATTATTGTGCAGTTGCAGGAGTCATTCTAATATTTAGGTTTCTTACAATTTGGTCTTGCACATGTAGGTCCTGCTGTCAGAGGCTTAGACCCACTGTTCGACCCATTTTGCATATGGGGAAATGAGATCTCCAAGAATATCAGTCAAGTCAGGAAACTCGGAAAGATTGTTAGGATAAAGAAACTTGAGACGAATAACAGCAAGATCTTTGTTTGCAAGGATGGTACTAACTCTTTTACCTAGTTTTTTTTCCTTGTGCCATTTCAAAATTTATAACAGCGATTTATGCATATCTTTGTTTTCAGTACTTTCCAAAGCAATTCACCGATGATTACCTTTCAAACCACATGCATGGTCAAGAGGCGAGGAAGATTCATTCAACACCCACGGTACAATACTGAAGTCTTCTTCAAGAGGACGAAGGTTGGGCGGGCAATTATCCATAACCACTGGCGTAAAGTTGCAAGGACATTCAACATCACCGAAGGCTCAATATTCGCCTTCCGCTCCTGTAGTTTCCCAGATGAAATTCATTTATCTATTTTACTGTGTATGATGCTACTTTCCAAAGGTTTTTGATGTTACATGTGAAACTTGGTGCTGTTGTGTAATGGCGCAACTAGCTATATCCCTATATGGTGTAGCCGAGTGCTGAAGCTATCTGATGTAATTCAATTATGAAATCATGGTTGTCGTTATATGAATATGAAATATATGTTGTGTTTTATAAGAAATGTCAATTTGATTACTACATGGATTATCAATAATATGCCAATTGCCCTACTTATTTGGGTTTTCTATTGTAGACGGTTTCTCTGACAACCCCGTGGGTGATGAACTCAAACAACCCGCATGGTTTCTAGAAAGTAGGCGTGTTGGATCAATTAACAATCACACACGGCTTCTGCCAGAGAACTGTTTGCGTTAGGCCACCTTGCACAAACGTTTCCACATAAAAAATTGTGTGTGATATACATACGAACGGAAACATTTTTTTGGGATCCACTGTGTGGGATGTACATACGAGCGGAAATGATTGGTCTCCGATGCCTCACCCGATCGCACACGAGCTCATTTTGCGCGGCTTATGTGACTGGAGGGCCTATCCTCGACGGTTTTTGGGTCATGTAGGAAGGACCGCCCCTATTGCACATACTGACGAGCCGACGGTTTAAAACTCCATCACGGAAAGGGGGTAAAAACCGTTTGTATAGGACGTCTCTACAGCAATGAGTAGCATGTTTCTTCAGATTTGTGGTACACCACACACCTCCGCGATGAACAAGACCCCGCCTCGACAGTAGGTGATTGAACAAACATCTTTTTCGTTCGTTTTGCGGCACGCCTCACCTATACCGATGAATATGACCCCTTTTCGATCATAGGCGGTTGAACAAAATCCATTTTGTTCATTTTGCGGTATGCCGCACCCCTAGCTGGTGGGGAGTCGATGAAGAGGACGCCATTTTGGATGTTCCATCCAAGCCGGTTGGCTCCCGACAAACAGGACACATTTTGACCCAGTTGGTTGGCTCCCGATGAACATGTCGTTGTTTGGTCCGTTCTGACCCAGCCGACTAGCTGCCAATGAATAGGACATTGTTATTGCGTACCCCCGCCGTCTAGTGCAGCCATTCATTGCCTCTACTACGTTGCCTATCGACGTACACGAGCACTGGCCGTATGCGTGAGTATGCATTCCCGACCCCGCTCGTATGTATGTATGTGACCGTATTTTTTGTAGCATGGGTGTATGTACGTGTACATGATTTAGACGGGACTGCGTGACATGCTACACCAGGGGCTCTACTGCGACACATGTCGCTCCTTACTCGGCCATAGTTCATCGTTACAGAGAGACCGACCAGTATGTACATACACGTTTGCGAGCAAACAAATAACGCTACATACGCTTTGACCTGGTGGGTCCCACCTGTCAAGGGCAATCAATTTGCGCGTAATGAGGAGCACTTTCTTATGTGTGACCATGTAGCTAGTGGATCCCAGCTGTCAGGGAAAGGAAGCATTTTTGCGTAATAAGGAGGCACTTCCTTGCGTGCGAAAGTGTAGCTGGTGGGTCCTAGCTGTTAGTGGGAGGAATCATTTTTTGTGCATAACAAGGAGGTATTTCCTTGCGTGTGAGGATGTAGCTGGTGGGTCACAGCTGTTAGTCTCTCCACATACAGTCCTCTTTCGATGGATGTCATTCATGACCACGTTGACCATGCCACGCCAATAGCACCAGGGAGGTGGACGACGGCGCGACATAGCAAGGGAATGACCCGGAGCCAGGAAGACTAGGCAGTGGATGCCCATGCTAAGGGGAGCATGAGGATTGACTGGTTCGGCTGCGAGGTGAGGCTACCGTCGCCGGAAAATAACAACATGTGTGGGTGGGTAGAGGGATGGCCCGGCCAGCGGTGGGAGTAAGGCGGGACAGTGAGGCCTGCGCGGCAGCACAACCGACCTTGGGAGTGAGGAGCAGGCGGTCCCGCCATGCAGATTTTGGCAACTAGACTACTAGAGCAAGAAGATCAAAGATTGAATAAGCACGACGGTCGTTGGATGGACACCCAATGGTCAGTGCTGCTAGAATCGTTTGTTGACTAAGTTGACAAAACTTTGGTGTACGCATCAACTTAGTAGGCCCACAAGTCAGCCTTCAAATCTGTGGCAGACAACATACGACCCATTTGATATTATTTTTATAATTTACAACCCATTTGCTAATTCTTAAGGAATTTATTACAATCTATTTTTCTAGCATTGTAGCCCATTTTCTGCCTAGGACCAGGGTTAAAATTTCAATAAAATTTCACATATTTTGGTGTAGTCCAAACTATTTTTAATCTTGAATTTTCGAACCAGATTCAAACTAATTTCAAAATAAATTTAAATTATGTTAAAATCCAATGAAATTTGAAACTTGACAACCCGGAAAAATGAAATCTGTAACTAATTGCCGGTATGATGTGTTTTTTTATATTTACAACCCATTTCTTATTACTTATAACATCTTCTGGGAAAGTCGAATACATCCCTCCTGTCTTCAAAGGTTTGCGCCCTCGTAAGGCGGAGAAAATCAAGTTTGCCTGGGTTGGGAACTCTTCAGAAAAATTAAGCTGGGTCGGCCATTTTCATAAAGAAAAAGAGAGTTGGTCTAGTCATTTGGTAAACATAAAATAATAACCTATCTAGACGGGTCACAACCCCCACACAGTCCAGTTGATACCCCACTTAGTCTCAGAAACAAAAAAACTGCTCGAGTTGCTGGGTCCTAGGTGTCAGGCGCTCCTTGTACAATTCTCTTATTTATTGACTATGTGTGACAATGTGGTGGGTCCGAGATGTCAGCAAACCATTAGGAGGAAGAATTTGTTTTTTCTTGTAATAAGGAGGCATTTGCACTAAAAAACACTTCCATGATGATACATGTTTGTCACAGTAGATCACATTTTTTGTCACGCATATACATCCGTGACGAATGATAGAATGAATATAGTCATACTTGTGTTATCGTAGAAGTGTTCCATAACAATACTCAATTTACTATCACGGAAGTGTTCACTTCCTTGATGATAAATGGCGCATCATGGAAGTATTTTCATCAAGGGTAACTGACACGTGGCATCAGCCATAACGGGTCGCCGAGCTATCGAGTGTCAGTTTTGGATCCAATACCTGTTAACAGACTGTACCAATGGCGATTTTCGATGTGTCAAATTCCTATTTGCGAACGGAGCCACGTGTCAGCTCGGCGTTGCAACAGATGTCATTCTCCAATGGATGGGACGCGCCAATGAAACATCGACACGTGGAATGGCCCAATAGTGACTCATTTAGGTTAAAAGGGCCAGCCCAACCAAAGGCCCACAAGATTTTGTCAAATACTAGTGGGCCGACTCATTAACAACTTGCTATGTTTTGGGCCAAATTACAGCCCATATAAGATTTGTCCCGTTAACAGTCTACGGTGTTTTTGGCCCATTGAAGGCTCGATTTGTATTTTGGCATGTTAAAGGCCCATTGAACAGTTTGATCTAGTTTGGCCTGTTAGCGGCCCTTGGTGCAATTAGGCCATTTTTGGTCCGGTTTCACTGTATCAGGGCCCTCTTAACGACCCTGGTCTTCGTGGATAAACTTTATCCCAACCTGACTATCGCCTTGTTAAAGGCCCATGATATAATTGAGCGTAACTATGGCCCGCTTTGCATATGTCCTACTTACAACCCATAAAGTGATTGGGCGAACCAAGGCTCGATATAAATTTTGGCCTATTAACGACACGTCATATAATTAGGCCAAGGTATATTTTGGCCTGCTGCCGGCCCATGAATTGTTCGGCACAATTCTGACCTAATCTACTTTTCAGCCTGTTAAAAGCCTATGGTGTTTTCTGGTCCAACTAAGGCCCACAATTTACTCATCCTGTTAAAAATCCATAGCATTGAACATACGGATCCTAATCAGCCCTTGCGGAACAACGCATAAACTAGGGTTTAAGCATCTGTTACTCTTGCAACCATCATCTACTAACTACTCCCCAATGTCGTCCCCTAGGCCCAAACATGGTTAAGTGTCATGTAGTCGACGTTCACACGACACCCCTAGAGAAAGAACGACATACATATCATCAAAATATTGAATGAATACCAACTTCACATGATTACTTATAACAAGACTTCTCCCATGTCCTCAAGAATGAATGGAACTACTCACAAATCATGTTAATGTTCAATCAGAGGATATAATATATGATTAAGGATCTAAACATATGATCTTCTACCAAGTAAACCAACTAGAATCAACTACAAGATGTAATCAACACCACTAGCAACCCACACGTACCAATCTAAGGTTTGGAGACAAAGATTGAACATAGGAGAATAATTAGGGTTTGAGATGAGATGATGCTGGTGAAGATGTTGATGGAGAAGGGTCCTCCCACGATGAGAGCATCATTGGTGATGCCGAAGGCTTTGATTTCCCCCTCCCAAAGGAAAGTATCCCCGGCGGAATCGCTCTAACAGAGAGCAAAAGTGTTTCTGCCCAAGTTCCGCCTCGAGACGGCGACACTTCGTCCCGAAAGTCTTCTTCTATTATTTTATAGGGAAATGACTTCATATAGGAGAAGGAGGTCCATAGAGGTCTGCTAGTGGGCCCACAAGCTTACATGGTGCACCCCAGGGGCACCACCTTTGCTTGTGGCTCACTGGTGGGGCCCTTCCTGGTGATTCTTCCTCCAGTATTTTTTATTAATTCCAAAATAAATCTTCATAAGTTTTTAAGTCAATTGGAGCTTGGGAGAATATCTATTTCTGTTGTATCTCTATTCAGGTCCAGAATTTCAGATGTCGGGAATTTCCCTCTTCATATAAATCTTGCATAATAAGAGAGAAAAGACATTTGAATCGTATCATAAAGTGAAATATTGACCCCAAAACATTACAAATAATAGTAGGAAAACATGATGCAAAATGAACATATTGGCCACCCCCAGCTCCACGCCCGTCATAGACCTCAACGTCACGCCCGCAGTCGATTCCTGCGTCCGACCTTCCTGGCACCCGCAACCTATTCGACAAAACGCCAATCCCTACGCTGACGCCCGACGACCCCGACTACAACGCGCTCATGGAGAACGTCATCTACGAGGGTCGTGGCCAGGCATTCCAACCAGAGGGCCAAGGTTACGATATTGACGAGACCCAAAGCCAAGACGGCTGCGACCAAGATGGTGCCTACCACTATGGTGTCCATGAAGAAGAGGCGGACGACCATGCTGACTCATGGCATGAAGATGAAGACATATATTGCGAAGAGCAGGAAGAAGAGGGCGTCGATATTGAGTGAGAGCCATTGTTTATCGATGAGCTCACCCAAAGAGCCAACGCACAAAGGAGGAGGCAAAGCATTCGCACCGGATCATACACCAACGAAGGATATGTTGATTTACGAGAGTTGGAAGGAGATAGGCCAAGATCCCAAGACCGGTGCCGAGCAAAAATGATCCATCTTTTGGACGAGAGTTCATGCAACCTTTCACGAACAGAGGAAGTTTGCGCCCTACAAATTTGCGAGCACTCGTGGCATCAACTCAATCCAAAAGATATGGGGCTTCATTCAATAAGAACGCAACAAGTTTTATGCCGCCCTTGAGAGTGTTTAAACCCGTCCCGTGAGTGGCTCAGGCGTGGACGACTTGGAATGACCTCTTCCTCTTTCATTGTGCCATGTTCATGTTTGTTGCATCTTGTGTCCTTCGCTATTACACTTTTGGCATTGTCTTTGATTGTGTAGGCATTTCAATCGTTCGAAGCCTTCAATCTCTCGCATAAGAACAAGCCATTCACCCTAACCCATTGTTGGACGCTCATCCAAGATTGCACAGAGTTCAAAAATCAATATGCCGTTCTAAAGAAGAAAGGAGGGCCGACGACCGTGGATGGGGATGAAGACGGGGTGAAGAGGCCGAGGGGCAACACCAACTCAAAGATTGTCGAGAAGCGTGATGCGACATCTATCGCATTGGAAGAAACTTTGCACGGCATGATGACTCAAAAGAAAGTGATGGACGAGAGGAAGCGCCAAGAAAAGGAGAAGCAAATGAAGATATACTTGGAGCTTCAAACAAAGAGACTTTACATGAAGGAGGCCGTCATGAGGAGAAGGCTCGACATCGAGAAGGCCGCACAAACAAAGAAGCTCGCACCCGAGGCCGCCAATACCAAAACCAAATCAAAAGAGGTGGTGACAGCAATCATGACCGTGGACTTGACCAACATGTCCACCAAGAGAAAAGAGAAAAAGACCATAAACTTAACAGACAAAGGGAAAAAATCCAAACGGAACAAACCTCCGTACATTACCCGAGTGATTTGGACGTGACACCACCACCACGAAACATTTCCCGCGATCTTGGACGCCTTCCCGCGAGCGCGAAACCTTCCAATCCGTTCCGTTCCCCACCTCGGCCGCGTAATCCCACCCATTCTGCGTGTCAAGCTAGGGTTTCTCCTCCCCCCGCCCCTATAGATCCCTACACCAAGGCACGAGCTAGTGACTAGAGGAGCTGCACGATCCGATGGCGCCGCTCTCATGGCGGCACCATACGCTTCTGCAGGCGCTGCTCTCCCGTGGACCGCTCTCGGAGCGAGACTTCCACGCCCTTTTCACCGCCATCTCCGGCGGCAAGAACCCCGGTATCCGCCTGCCCGCTCCGCCCCGCTCGCTCCTCTTCTCCCCCCCTTCGATTGGTTCCACCCCTCTTCTCGTTACTCGTAGCCGCCTAGGTGTTCGATGTAATGCGCCAGCGGGAACTTTTAGTCACCCATGTGTTCGATGTAATGCGCCCGTGGCAACTTTTAGTCAAGCGTCCGTTCCCCTTCGACTGATGTTGTTTTGTAGTTACTGATGTAGCCCCTGTAGGGTCCAAAACCTTTCCTTTTCAGTAAATGAGTTTATGTTTGGTGTACTCCCTCCAGTCCTTTTTAGTTTGCATATAAGATTTGTCTGAAGTCAAGCCTCGTAGAGTTTGACCAGTTTTATAGAAAAAACTACCAACATTCACTTTGTGAAATCAATACCGGTAGATGCGTCATGACTTAAAGTTTCATATTGTATAACTTTTGCATCGTAGATGTTGATACTTTTTCATATAAATATGATCAAACTTTGCGAAGTTTGACTTCAGACAATTCTTATATGCAGAGTAAAAAGGACCGGAGGGAGTAACTTTAATAATTGTTCAATGGAGGATCAACTGCCATTCACAATGGTTGAAGGTTGCATCTTCTGATTGTCTCAAAAAACAGAATGATCTTGGTTCGTTTTGTGTGTGTTTAATATCATTGTTAGTTCAGTTGAGACCTGGTTGGATGGTAGAATCGTGTTTCTAGGAACACATTATATATAGAAGTGTCTTTCAGCGACCATATTATTGCCTACAGACTGTAATTAGATCACCAAACTCCCATCTCCAGCTGAATATGTCTATTGTCATGACCTGCAGCCACTCACCAGCAACTATTCAGTGATACACTTATGAAGATCAACAATGAGCTACGGTATTTGCAGTTTGATCTGCGAGCATGTATAAACCAGTATGATGGAATAGTTTATTATGGAGTGGTCAACAACATTTCTGATGAAGAATCGAAGCTTGGCTCCAAGTATTCCGTACCACAGATTGCGTTCTACAAGGGACTGGTATGCAGTTGCTTGCTTGAACTAGCTCAACTCAGCACGATGTATGCTGAATGACTTATTTGTATGTTTGCATAACTGTATCCACAATGGTTCTTGTGGCAGTTAGAAGCAATAGTTCATGAAGCTGGAAATGATGGGAGCATAACTAGTATTGAAGCTCTCAACGTCCGGATTGACAACCAGGTTTGTTGTACCAGTCTGTCATGGGCACATGACTCTCTTTTATGTTTAAACAACACCTTACTTGTGCATTCACATACTATCATGTGTGATCATGCAAGAAGCACAAAACCTTAGCTGTTTAGGACATAACTGGCGAAGATATCCTGAATGTGTGATCATGATCAAAGCATCATCTACCCCATCCATATGTACTGTACTCACAACAAATTGTTGTCTAGCTATACTAATGGACGTGTGCCTATATTGTAGCTTCATTCAATTGTGATTTACAAACAGTTAGGATGGACGAGTCATGATGTGTATTTTCTGTGGCCTGCTTTGTATCTGCTGATTGCTAGAGTTGAATCTTGTTTGCAATACGGGTATCATAAACTATTGAGTGTTCTACTCTCAGGTCGTGATTGCGGATGGTACACAAGACACTCAATCTCGTCTTCCTTCTTCTATCACAAACTTCTTGTTCTCTCAAAAGGAAAAGACTCTTACTGAACTGATACAAGATCGTTGGCTGGCGTATACCTCAGAGGGCAAGATTGGTCTTGGTATCAGATCATTTCTTGATCTCCGGAGCTGGTTTCGCAGCAATGATATCCCATCATGCGAGGTTTGCAATGAAGCTGGTATAAAGGTACTGATGTTTGATTACTATGATATTGCATTTCCCTTGTTCTTGCCACTTACTCCGTACCATATATTGTACAAGTGTTTTTGTAGAATCTCTATAAACGTTGTGTGCTCTGATACCAGCATTATTATATTTGTATCCACAACAGGCATCAACTTGTTCCAAGGAGGGATGCAATGTGAGAATCCATATCTACTGTCTGAAGAAGAAATTTCCACAGCGGAAGGTAATTCCTGTAATACCAGTTCCATTGTTACTCATGTTGACGTTGCCATCATTGTTTGCTAACTTATCTGCACATTTAGGCCTCGAGAGCTTGTCCCCACTGTGCCACTGAATGGCCCCAGCAGGAAGGCGAGGACGAGGGCAACGAGGAAGCGAATGAGCCCGGCGGGGAAGGTCAGGAGGCCCCATCGGCTGACCCTCCTTCGAGGAGGAAACGCAGAGTCAAGGCTGAACTGGCGGAAGAGGCTGAAGAAGCAGGCCCGTCGACCGCGGTGCCCAGGAGAAGTTCGAGGATGGCCAAAGCCGAGGAGGCAGCGTCTGCAGATGCTTCACAGCCGGCCAGGTCCTCAAAGAGAAGGAAGAAATGATGGCTCTTTGTAGCAAGATCGGCAATGCAATGCTGCTTTTGTCCTGTACATAGCGTAGCTGGTATCACTATGCGGTCCTTCTGAAGAAGTAGCTGGTATCACTATGCTGGTGGTTTCTGCCTTCCTGGAGTTACTTGCTTGACCTGCTCTGCTTGCCCCTTTGCCGCCTGGCTTGATCCAGCTGGGAAGACAAGGACAAGGACGGCCTCTGTTAGTTTAAGTAGGAGGATAATTATTATATATGCCATTCAGGTGTTGCATTGCATGGCCCTACTTTTCTCCTGTGTCGTAAACAATTCTACGGGGTCAATCCTCATGTGATGCGCTGCCTCCGGTCACCGTCGGATCGTGCCTCGAGATCTGTGAGATCACGATCCGAGGGGTGGAGGCCGTCTCCGCGTGCGTCAGGGCCCAAAGACATAATCTGAAGTGGCATACAGCTGCATGCTCGGTTTAAGTTAGACTAGTTCAGCAGGTGATAGCTACGTACGTTACGTTGCGACAAGTGGTGATAGATTGTTGAAATGTTCTGTTCCATCCATTTCTCGTGCCAGCCTTAGCTTAGCTTAGGCTCATTATATAACAGTTATAAAGAAAGGTACAGAAGACTATTACCTCTGTTCTGGTTTATTAGTCCCTTTTGTAATTTGTGATAAATTTTGACTAAAGATTTAACTAACAAAATGTTAATGCATGTCAACAAAAATTATGTCGTTGGATTCGTATCTGAACATAGCTTTCAATGATATAATTTGTTGTGACATGCATAAACATTTTGTTAGTTAAATTTAAGATCAAAATTTGGCACAGATTACAGAACCAATAAACCAGGACGGAGGTAGTAGCTCGCTAGTGTGGTTTGAGTAGGATCATGCCGTTGCGACAGTGCCGCATTAAAGGTAACACGTTGAAAAATTAAGATCGATGAAGCGGAATACGATGATGTAGCCATCGCTCGGTCACCTGAATTCATAAAAAAATAAAGAAATATCGAGGGTGCAACGGGACAAACCAGCTTCAGAGCACGGGATCATGGCCAGCCGCTCCAGCACTATGGTACGCTCTGTCATGCTTTTATATTGCTCTGGAAGCCAAATGGAAACTAGCATTTGTACAATATTATTTGGAGTTTTATGAGTCGGAGCTTGATAGCACTAACGCCGTTATGACCAAACAAGAGAGGATATGCCTTGTCAAAAGTACAAATGGCATGCCCAAGACTTGGTAAAAAAAAAGGCTGTACGTCGCTTGTAGAATGGATTTCCTCACTCGTAGTACAATTTTACATGCTCAATTCAATGGCATGCGCCGATCAAGCTGAAGAAAACCCTGGTGATCTGGCGGAGGCAATATCAATGCAAAATTGGGAGGGGAAAAGCGAATATGCAACTCGTTGATGTTTTTGATCTTGATGCCATGCCAGGCCGTATGCATCGCAATAATGCAGAGGCCTAGTACACGGCGGCGGTGTGCTTCGATCTTACAAATCAAACAAACTTTAAATGATAAATCCTTCTTTCAGCCCAAAAAATCCTTTTAAATTCCTAGGGGATTCACTTTAATCAAAGAATGTTCTCTTTTTAGTTATTCATAAAAAAATGATTCCTTAGTTTGTAAGTAAACCGGAAAAAGGCAGGTAGTTAATTAGTTAACCACCAACGGTAACTTCAGCTGTACCAATGGTACCAATTTTTTTTTTAAAAAAAATGTGTACTCCCTTCACTTCCACAAAAAGCATGATATTTTGGACAGTTTTGGAAGCTTTTAAACCTTTCACTAATACTTCCTTCGTATATATATTGTCAAAAAACGTCTTATATTTTGATAAGAAGGGAGTAATATATTTAAAAATGTTTTGATTGTATGTGAAACTATAAGCATAGACCAAAGTTACTTCCACAATGTAACTATTTTATTGTGTTTTGTAGTAATCCTTTTGTGGTATTAACTTATTAGTACATTCTAAAGACCGTATGTTAACATTTTTTAATACGATACAATTGAAAATGCTCACATACACATACATATACCCATCCCTTTAAACACACGCACGCATATCCTATCACTACTAGGGAAAACCTTATATACAGAATGTTACCAGTAGCGCTTGTTAAAATGAGGCGCTACTGCTACTTATCAGTAGCGCGTTTGGCAGAACCGCGCTACAGTTAGCAGCTTAGCAGTAGCACTGCCCGAACAGAAAGCGCTACTACTATAATTGCCACACCGTTCCCGGCGTGCTAGGTATAGTAGTAGCGCCCTTCTACGAACAGCGCTACTACTACGGATTTTAGCAGCAGCGCGTTTTTCCTTCCCACGCTACAGTTAAAGCTATTTTCACCTAACCCCCGCGCGGCCTGATTCCCTCTCCTCTGCTTCCTCCCCCAATTCCCGACCCCGCCTCGCCACCGTCTCCCGACCCTGCCTCGCCGCCGTCTCCCCCGACCCCG